>NW_008664463.1:30610-37906 GCF_000695815.1 Acanthisitta chloris | reverse complement strand
TGGTCACTAGCCCATGGCACTAAGTGCCACATCCAGTCTCATTGTGAAAACCTCCAGGGATGGTGAATCCATCACCTCCCTGGGCAGCACATTCCAATGCCTGAGCACTCTCTCTGTAAAAAATCTCTTCCTAAGATCCAACCTAACCCTCCCCTGGCAGAGCTTGAGTCTGTGCCCTCTTGTCCTGCTGCTGGTTGCCTGGGAGAAGAGACCAACCCCCACCTGTCTCCAACCTCCTGTCAGGGAGTTGCAGAGGGTGATGAGGTCTCCCCTGAGCCTCCTCTTCTCCAGGCTGAACACCCCCAGCTCCCTCAGCCTCTCCTCATGGCACTTGTGCTCCAGTCCCTTCCCCAGCCTCGTTGCTCTTTTCTGGACCTGCTCCAGCCCCTCAATATCCCTCCTGAACTGAAGGGTCCATCATCTTGTGGTACCTTCTCTCCTTTTCCTTGGACTGGTGGAAAAGGTATGGGATAGCTGTTTCCTGAGGGAGCCAATTCTGCTCTCTTGCATTAGCTTTCAAGATGTTTTTGTTTCACATGTAGACAGGCCCTGTTCTCATCAGAGCACAGTAGTTATCTATGCTTAACTAGGATACAAAAATTTAGATCCTTCCAGTTTTCTTTCTCGTATTGCTTATTCTCAATGGAGGTGGTGAATCTATGCTTAACTAGGATACAAAAATTCAGATCCTTCCAGTTTTCTTTCTCATATTGCTTATTCTCAATGGAGGTGGTGGCCCTCTTGCTCTGAAAAGGATATTTTCAATGATGACATTTCATACCTGACCCTATGTGTGTCTATTCAATGGCAGAAGAGAAGGAACAGTGGCAGGAGAAGGGTCTTCTATTCATTCTGTCTGTTGAGCAGGTGTCAAAAATTTGGCAGAAAAAAAATTGAACCACAGTTAACCTTTGTTTAAGTGTAGACTGTGTTTTCTGCCTAGTCCCACTGGACTGGCAGCATGTGCTGCATGTTCCTACACCACACGTCTTATCCTCATCTCATGTGAAATATTCCTGTGTTCTTCTTACAGACATTTCACGAAAATCAATGAAAATGATTTGTCTAAGAAAAGAAATAGACATAGGTTAAGGCCAAGCCAAACAATAACTGCATCTCAGCCCTCCAAGCCTTGAAACACACATCTCCTTCCAGAGAGACTCTGTAGCTTTAACGTGGGCTGCTGTTTCCTTGAATGGAGCTCCCCAATCTTTCATCAAAGAAACATATCTCCCATATCCCTGTCTTTAAAAACAGCAATTATGTGTAAATGCCTTCTGATTTATTTGAGCCAGGGCCACCGGCCAGTGTGAGTCACCACAATTTATTGCTAACCGTCACTTTTACATGATAGGTTTGTAACAAATATCTGCCGCATATTGTTAAATTAATCTTCCATTTAAAATTAATGGAGTTAGACTCCCCAGGTTCAATGTAATTTCGTGTTCACGGGCAGGGAGTGATGTGAGCTGCATACGAAATGAGCCCAGGCCAAACGCCCTAATCTTTCATCACCTTGAACCTAGTGACTAGGACGCCTTCTCAGCACCAACTAATGAGATTGAGCTTGCTTCTCTCCTGAGGATGCCAGCTCAAAGAAGCTTTTCTGCTCAGATACAGCAGGCTCCGTCTTATTTTAATAATTCCTCAGATATGACATGCCTGATGTTATGTATGAAAGAGTCAGGCTTGAAAAAGAGATGAAATGAATTTTATATCGTTACTTCAAACCCAAAAGCGGCTAAAGGAAGTATGTCACTGTTAAAAATGCAGTGAGCATTTTAGCTGTGAAATATTTTGAAAGTAAACAGGAGTCATGCTTTCATTTATTATTATAATGCAGCCTCACCTTAGACTTGTCTTCTGTAATTCCAGTCCCATTCATAAATTAATAACAATAATGTAGATGAAAGCAGGAGACTGTCCAATAAGCATGTGGATGGGACCATCAGAGAGAAGAGATTTAATTCCTAATGGAATATGCCATGCTATAGTGCTGAGCTCTATCATTTCTCTTTGTGGGCATTTGTAGAAAATGAGCCTGTCTTTTATGCACTGGCAGACTGCAAATCCATCACATATTGTTTGAAAATAATTGAGTTGAATTGTATCAGTGTACCTTTCTCTCTGCCCTTTATTGTGGCTTGGAAGAAGTAGTAATTTCACTTACATTTGAGTATTTATCTGTGCAGGAGGCTAAGAGCATTAGTGGTATCTGTGCAGTTGTATGCTGTGGTCAGTGCCTTTGTCACCCTTGCTGACTCCCAGTGTCCCTGCAAATGCATGGGGAGCTGATTCTTCATCCACACCATGGAGATGTGGCCTGGGCACGTGTAGAGTCACCCCATGAGGATGGAGTTGGCCAAAATCTCCTCCCTTGTGGTGGAGTTGTGCTGCAGTGACTGCTTCCAGAGCCACGTGCCAGGCAGCAGGATGATCAGCTCCTCTGCTCTACCTTGCATATAGTTGTTCCACATATGGACAGTGGAAAGTAGCTGTGGTGCTACTTCCTGGGATGAAAGATTAGCAGCATGGGATTTTTCAATCCAGAGGAATGTGTCAGCAGAGAAAGGAGTAAGGTCTTTCCACAAGCTGCTGTCCAATGGAGAACAGCACGGTTTGTTCTGGGGCACGTGGTGGGTAGGGTGAGGGATGGGAGGATGTGAAGTGTTCCAAGTCTTCTTCTTACTTTCATATATGTATGTGAGGAAAAGTGTTTTGACCCATGGGGACAGCTGGAGAGACTCAGCACTGATTCCTTTCCATTGTGCTGCTTCAATTTAAAATCTCTTATCAGTCTTCCCATATATTCCACCTGGGGCAGTTTTCCATAGCTGAGTAGACCTTACTCGGGTTCTTTCATGTCTTCTATCCCTTTGTATCAGTTACAGCTACTCTGTTTTCTGTGGAATTCTGACTCTGGTAAAACCCATGAAACCAGTATGCAGCACCTTCAGTTTTGGTGTGGTTTTGTGGCTGAGAAATTCATCACCATTTTAGCCATTTGGTAGAATTACTGATTTTGTCTTCTTATAATTTTTGTTTGCTGATTTGAAATCAGTTTTGAGGATTTGATCTTGTTCCTCTCTAATAATATGTCACCTGATTAAAGCCTTCAAATGTATCAAGAATTTGGTTTTAATTATTCCTTTAGTTTCAGAGTGCAATATTTGCATGCACATCCTCACAGACACTGTTTGCTCTTCCACAAACCTGGTGCTCCAAGCTGTGTGCATTCACCATTTCTCACATCCACATGGGTCTGATTTCCCCATTCTCCATAGGATTGCTGCCAATGGCCCAATTTTTCTTTCCCCCTCAGATGCAGTACTGAGGTAGAATGGGATGTGCCCAGGTAACCTGGATGAACCCACAATCCCCCCCAGGGCAGAGGAGAAGTGATGAGGGCACAACATGTGGCTGCAGCATCTTCCATCAGCTGGGGACCAGCCCTTGGAGTTTGGTCATGAAGGAATCACCCAGGGTCTCCCAGTGCAGCTGTGGCTAGAGCCTGGAGCAGTGGGAGAAGCTGCAGTGCCCATGGTGACAGCAGTGCCACCTGCACAGGGCCAGCACACAGGAGCTCTCTGTGTCACCTCCTTAGCAGGTTGCCTTGTATGTAAAAAATACAGTGCCAGCTAGGCCTGGCTGTGCAGTCTCACAGGTGAGAGAAGGATAAATCAAGTTCCTTTTCTGCTTTATTTACTTGCTGCTCATTTTTATACCAGGCTTTGCAGCAGGCAGCAATGAAACTTCTAGATATTCATAAACAAAAATCTGGTCTTCTGTCCACTGATACAGATCAGGGAGGGCAGAGTGTGTGTTGAAAAAGAAGGGAGTTGTAAAAAACCCTTGAAATAGATTTATTGGAGACTTCAATATCTGTTGAAGTCAGCAAAGCTGGAATAAGCTTTAAGTAAACACTATCAATTTCGATGATAAGATTTAGAAGGTAGGGTCTATATTTTTTGCACTAGACGAAACAATATCACAAAGCTTGTCTTCATGGAAATGTGATCAAGATGTAGGCAGTGCTCCTGCTAACTCCTTTACCTTAGGTTTAGTTACAGCCAGTTGCTTCTCTTTGAATAGCAGAAGATGTGTCTCTCAGCACTGGAATTTTTCATTATGTAGGCTTTGCATCTTAATGTTTTCCTGTCTCCTTAGATTCTGGATAGGTGCCATTTTACAAGGTGAAAAGGTTACCAGTTCCAGTTCTTGCATCAGTGCTGTGTTGGACCTTCTGCACACCCTTGGAAGCCTTTGCCTTATTTTTTATGAAGGGAAAAACTATATTCAGGTGAAATGAGTTTCTTAGTTTCAGCATCCAGAAGTATAAAAAAGTTCCCTTCTATGCAGTGCATTTGATTGGGAATAAAAATGAGTGATGGTAGACCATACTGGACCCTTTTGTTCAATTCAGCTATGATTATGGAGCCTATTAGCTGGAGTTACAACCTATTTAAGAGCAGTGCTTACTAGTAATGGGGGCCAAATGATTTTGGAAAGTTCAGATTTACTGGGCTCCCTGCAGAAATGAATTCAGCACTTGAACATATTGATGCAGAGCCTGAACGAGGCTGTTCCAGTGGGACTGAGAATTGTGTGCTTAGCAAGAAATGAGCGGGTAGTAGAATTAAAGATCAGATAGATGTGAGGCTCAAGGGCAGTCTAAACTCTGAAGTTCATCACAGCAACTTAATCAGACAAAATGAGTGTTGCACTGACAGGAATCAAGCCTCTGTGTGACAGGAAATTTAGCTTGTTAAAAGGTTGCTGTGTTTCCTAAGTCCCTGGTTTTAAGGTCTTGAAGTGTTTTAAAGTATCTGTGAGATGCTGATGTTTGGTGGTTACTGAGGCAGCTTGGGTTTTGTTAGTGGAGATGTTGACTCTCTACTTGATATTTACCTTTGATATAATGGATCTGCAGCTTTAGCACTAAATAAAGACCACCTCGTTGCACCTGTTCAGAAGAAAGGGAAAGCTTCAGGGTTCTCTCAGTGGGCTTAAATTCTGCACTGGGGAGAGGAGAAATTGGATTATTGGGCCCCTGCAACTGAACAAGACCTTGATGGACCAGCCCTCATGCTATGCCATGGGTGGGTGCAGTGCAGACTGGTCCCAGTGGTCACAGGAGCCCTTGGAATGTAAGGGAGATTTTTACTTCTGTACTGATTGCAGTCTCAGCCATCCCCTATACCTAAAGCCTCCACCAGTTTTTTTTCAAACTCTTTCTTATGTCCCAAAGAAGTCTTAAGCCACAACCCCATTTTCCCCATCCATATCCAGCCATGCCCATGGCTTCAAAGCTGTCCAATTCTGTAATTCTCGTACTTATAGACACACAGCTCTCTCCTTCTGGATATTTCTTCCCTAGAGTAATCTCTGCTTCCTGTACCTCCCCACATGACATCTCTCAGTCAGCACCAAGCTCATCCAGCCTGCTTGCTCTGTCCTGCTCATCAGATACCTTCCTCCTGCTGTGTCTACACATCCAAAGTGATATGCTCCCGAAACACCGTTCAGGATCAGAGCACCACCCTGGCACATTTTCCACAATCTTATTTTCTAACTTTCACTCTGCTTTGGAACAGGAAATTTAGTAATTCTAAACCAAAACTTGCTGCATACAAATTGAAGCCTGACTTGGAAGTCATTTTTTTTATAGACCATGGAAATGTGTTGCTTTATTGTCCTTGAATGGAGCTGGGAATATCCAGTACTTGTCAGATCACTGCTTCCCTTCTTCTGAACCTTGGCAGGAGCAGTTGGGGCTGTGTGATTTTGCACCTGGTGAAATGTAGTACTTTAGTGGTAAAAAGGAGGTTGGAGAGAGGTGGGGGATGTCTCTCCTGCCATGGCTGCAGTGAGAGGACTAGAGGGAATGGCCTTGAGCTGAGCCAGGGCAGAGGCAAAGGAGATGTTACAAAAGATGTTTTTCCTGTTAGGATGTTCAGGCACTGGAACATTGCCCAGGGAGGTGATGGAATCACTATCCCTGGAGGTGTTTCAGAGGTGTCTGGACCTGGTGCTGGAGGATCTGGTTTAGGGTTCAGGAGTTCCAGCAGTGACAGGTTAATGGTTGGACTTGATGATTTTAGTGGTCTCCTCCAATCCTGATGACTCCATTATTCTATGAAAATTCTGTGAGAATTTGGTGTTGTGCATGTAGTAAACAAATAGGAAGCAGAGAGTTGGGTTTATATTGGTAATACTTTGAATTTTGACCTTAAAAATGCATTTTTACAGCAATGTATTGGCCTCCTGTAGGAGCTGGATCCACGCAGAAAGTGGGAATGTGCTCTCCCAGGAGCTGTATGGCACTCTCTGGCTGCACAAGGTCAGGCATCCAGAAAGGACTGGGAATGCTTTCCCTGGGAATGCTGCAAGAGTGCCGAGTGGGGCAGTTTCTGGGTCACCATCCTGACCAACTGTTCATGTAATTGTTCCACGAGATGTTGCTTACAGGAGTCCTATTTTCAATCACACGAGCATGTCCCAGATTTTATAAACCATCTGTTCAAGTGAAGAACTTCCAGGTTGTGGGTTTTGGGTGAGGGGGGAAATGGCAGAAGGAAATTTTGAAGCAGGAGCTGGAAGTCGTGTGTCAGCTGGGCTCTGCTAGGAGGCTCTTTGCAGCTAGAATGAAAGATCACGAGAGAAATGCTTTCAGCTTGACACACAGATGATAAAGCAAGCCTTAAACAGAAGCTGTGGCTGCACAGCAGGTAAAGAAATCCTGCTTAGATTAAAAATAAATATTTTATGCTGCCTGTATGCAAAGCTCTTTTTTTTTTTTTTTTAAATAGCTTAAAGCCCTTTACAATTGGCAGCAAGTAGAAGAAACTACAAGAAAGGGTTTGCATTGTTTAATTGAGGTAGGGACCCCTGAAAAAGATAAATTGAAGGGGTTTCTTAAATGCTAAAAAGCAAATTAAAGGACAGGTTGTGCATTGGAGTTGTGAAGCATGAAAACATTTGCAAATGATCTGTCTCTGTATCTATATCTATATATCTATATCTATATATCTATATCTATATATCTGTATCTATATCTATATCTATATATGTATACATATAGAGAGTGTGTATGTTTGCAAAGAGCAAACCCAACCCTTACAATGTCAGATGACAAATGGTTTTTGGAGGCATCAAGGTGTGCAGTAGAGGAGAGGGCTCAGCTGTCACATGCATGAGCTGGAGCTGTGTGCTGGAGGGGGCACCAGGAGGTGTGGAATGCCATCCACCCTTCCCAGCCATCCATTCTGAGAGCCATAATGACTAAAGCAGGGTAAA
>NW_008664463.1:29098-30585 GCF_000695815.1 Acanthisitta chloris | reverse complement strand
ACAATGTCTCCTGTACTGAACAGGATTGTTTTGGCATATGTCGGCTCTAAATATCCCTGCAGATACTTTACAGGAATTGCCTCTTTAAACATTTATGCTATTAAAAATCAGGACGATTGTTGACATAAACCTGTGATAGCAGCTGCATTGTAGACAGAGTATGAATTTTTTATGTTATTGATGAGAAGTTTATATCATTTATGTACTGTAGTAAGGCAGCACATGAGGGCTGAATGCAGAAAATGATGGGATTGAAGCCATGGAGGTATCAGGGCACAGGATTTATTCATGTGCCCCTCTCCAAAGGATCATGAATGCAGTAAATGGAAAGCAAAACAAAGCTAAGTGATTTATAATATTTTTAAAACTTATGTTGAGATGAAAAGAAGTTCTGTGGCTCTGCTGCCTGGGTTATCTGGTTTGGGTACCAGTGTCAGCACTGCAGGAAAGAGATGATATTTTCTAATCCCCAGGGTAGGCAACCAGGCTTGGGAGCTTGGGGCTTGTGTCTGGGGAGGGTGGGATGTCATAAAGTGGTGACTGCAAAAGGAGTTTTGAAGAACACTGTGTCTCTGTGTGTTTTCTTGCCTTAAGTTCCATGACTCTGGAGGCAAGAGTTAGGCTGAGATTGTCTCTTCCTCTGCAGAAAAGATATTTACCTTGTTCCTAATCCTTTGTCTTCTTTCTTGTCTCTCATGGTTTCTCTGTAACTTGCTCTTGCCAGTAGCTTGGTGCTTTCTTCTCAGCCCCTGCTGCCCCCACTGAGAGCAGTTGGGGAACACTTCTCTGTGCTCATAAAGAGAAGGGGAGCTGATACAGTTCCCAGAGCCAGAGAGTGATTCCTGCAATTTAGGGACATGGCTTGGTGGGACTTGGCAGTGTTGGGTTTACAGTTGGAACTGATGATCTTAAAGGTCTTTTCCAACTAAACTATGCTGTCATTCCATGATTTAGTTGTTTAAGTGTCCAAAATTCCCTCACTGGAGGCAGAGGGAGCTGTGCAGTTTGTGAGGATTATGGTTTGCTTTGGGGGAAGCTCCACACTAGGTCCTTCAGTGAGTGTCTCCTACAAGGTCTCAGTGTGTTCTAAAGCTCTGCTCCCTCCGGTGGAGGAAGCACTTCAGCTGTGCTTGTTTGTGCAGAATCCCACTCGGTAGCTGTATGAGTGTTGAGTGTCTCCTACAAGGTCTCAGAGTGTTCTAAAGCTCTGCTCCCTCCAGCATAGCCTCTGGAGGTGGAGGAAGCACTTCAGCTGTGCTTGTTTGTGCAGAATCCCACTCGGTAGCTCTATGAGTGTTCATGTTTCTCAGCACCAGACGGGCTAAATTAAATTTTCATATGTTGTCCTTACTCATTTTTCCTAAATGAAGTGTCACTGAACAAATTTTCAGAATGTTCTTCTTTTAATGGAAGCACAGCCATTGCTCACTTTGTGGCACTGCTGGCACTTTCCATCCTCATTGAAGACCACACTTGTTCTGGTATTG
>NW_008664463.1:0-29047 GCF_000695815.1 Acanthisitta chloris | reverse complement strand
CTGATGTGCCTCTGGACTGTGGTACATCAGCCATCCCTCCAAGGGCTTCTTGGAGTGAGGGAATATTCCCATGGCAGTGCTTACTTCAAGAGGAATTACCTGGAACCACACTTTGCAAGAAGTACTCTCAGGAATTGTAGCTGCATCCACATATCTGCAGATCTGGGCAGTCTGGCAGTCACTAGAATTGAAGGGTTGGGATGGACCTTACAGATCATCCAGTCCCAACCCCTGCCCTGGGCACCTCCTCACTAGATCAGGTTGCTCAAGGCTCATCCAGCCTTGACTTGAACACTGCCAAGGTTGGTGCAGCCACAGCCTCCCTGGGCAACCTGTGCCAGTGTCTCACCACCCTTATGGTGAAAATTCCTCACATTCACATCCAGCCTAGACTTCCCCTCCTGGAGTTTGAACCCAAGTCCATTAGGGATTATGGATGGTGCAAGGTAGGCCCAAGTATGCCCAAGCTCACATCACCAGTTCATTTCACTGAAGCCCCCAGACAGCTGGGCAGTGGCAGTCCCTCCTTGTCACCTCAGCCCTAGGCTGTATTTAAACCTGTGACCCAGAGGTGAAAGGTGTGTATCCTGTTCCAGCCCACCGAGACATCCAGTCCTCGGTGGGATACCTCTCTAAATTAATATAGCTCTGGATTAATACTGCAGACAAAAAGCTACATTAAGAGAACATTATTAGGGGTTGCAAAGTCAAGCCTGTGAAAGTTAAGAAATGTGAGAATTAAGGTTGCCTGTTCAACCTTAATTTGCCCCCTTCTGTGTGTGTGCTGTGATACAGCCTTTAATTACATGATCACATTCTCCTCTGCCTCAGGCAGACACCTGGCATAGAAAATTCCAGCCCAAATGGTTTGAAGTTTAGCAAAGTTATAATCAATTGAAAAAAAGGGGATCTTGTAAGAAGTGTGTAGCAACTTCAACAAAAGGCTGCAGTTTGTGTTCATTTCCATTTATTTTGCTGCATTCAAAATTTGTTTAACTTCAAATATTCTGCAGGTGAGCTCCATCTGTGGGAAAGACCCAGGAGGGCTGTGTGTTCCTCAAATTGCTTAAACACAATAAGGATCTTTTTGACAAAAATCATCTATTGTTTGGACCTATAGTGCCAAAAAAATGAAACTGAAATGGGAATCCTACTGGTTTCAGTGTTATATATATATATATATCTATAAAAAATCCAAAGATGAAAAATAATCTCTGCAGGTAACAACCAAGTCAGTCAGTCAAGTGAGTTGAATATTAAAAGGAGAAACCCAAATTCATTTTCCTGCTCTTTTTAAGCCCAGCAGAGGGTTTATTCAACTCTCTCTTCACCTCAGAGCTGCTGAGGAATTGTGTTGTGCAGAGGAAAGATGCATGGCATTAATAGTTCATACAAGGAATGTTCCAATGTGTAGAGACTTCAGGCACAGGTGGTGGTCCTGGCCCTTAAGAGCAGAAGGAAGTGCTTATTTCACAATGCCCTAATGGTTAGTTTGTAATTTATTGGAGTACTGGCACAGTATTTACCAGGATCAGTTTGGAGTTTGGGCAGGAGGAGGTTCCATCTTGTACCCAGAGTATGTTCCATTTATCACATCAGGTGCAAGTGCTACTCTCTGGATGGAGAACTGGAAGAGGTTTGGCAAGGAGGGGATGACCCTGAGGGAGGTTTCAGGCTGTAGCCAGCTAGAAGCATGTTTTCCTCTATCCCTGTATCCCTCCCTCAAGCCCAAGGTTATGCCACTGGTTGAGGTGTAGTAAGTTATTTCTTCGTTACTAGAATGTTTGTCGTTGAGGGTGATTTCAGGTTGACTAGCACTTGCCACATTCCATCCTGGGCAAATAGAAATCCAGGACACCCAGCAACTCTGACAGTTCCCTGCATCCCATCATAAGCTCCACAGGAGCCAGGAAGAGGCTGCAAGCCTGTTTATTCAAGGAGCCAAATGATCCCGTGAAATTTGGTAATATCAGGTGTTAGCATGGAGGAAATGTTTTCTGCTAGGTGACATTACCCTCAGATTCTCTGGTACACCACAGCCCCAACAATGGCACCTCCAGAACCTCCTGCAAGTCTTTAGCACCAGTGAACAAAGAATTACTTAACACAGGGTCATATTGCACAATTATGGTAAAATCAGAAATAATCACTTGGTTTCTTCTCTTCTAGACCTCTCTAATCTTTACTGCTTTGGCAGTGCTGTTTATACTTAGCATATTGTCTCTAGATTTTGCAGTCCTTAGTGATCATTACTCCATTTATTTTATACAAATAATACATTTCTCCTGTTCTGTTTCTCTGATCACTTAGTAAAGCTGATTTCCTTGTAAACTACTTGTGTTCTGAATTCAGCACAAAATGCCATAGCTAAGATTAGCTCTAACCTTCAAACTTCAAACCTTCAGACATGGGAGATGAGCTAAGCCATATGTAAGTCTTGTCTGTGTGTTTTTACAAGTGGTAAAGAAAAGGAAAAATAAGCACTGTCCTTCCAAGGGAACTGGCAAACTGCCACCCTCATTTCTCCAGGAGAGCTCAGGTTGGGAAGAGTCAATCAAAATCAGTCACTTTCCTTGGACAGCAGCTCAGGTACAGCAGTATAAAATCCCTTTCAGTGAGGTCTATAACATTAATCAGGAACTGCAGAGTGGTCTTTTATAGGACTTTGGGGACCAAAGGAAGTTGATGGTGGGTGATTCTGCACTGAGAGCTTTGCCTGCATTTCCCTCACACTGCCCAGAGAAAGAGATGAACAGAGGAGTCTCATTCTTTTGTTTTTCACAAATTCTTTTGTAAATCACATCACTATAGGTTGTGCTTCACCAGACTGAAAGATTCTTTTGGCATTTCCTTTAGGAGGACACAAAGAACTCTACAGAAACTCTGTAATTCCATAGTAACCATTGACTCTGTAATTACATGGTATGTACAGTTCAATGTAAATATGTGGCTAATACAAGCAATTTGTGTTTTCTCAACTGCATTATTAAATCTTAAAATTGCAAACTACATGGAAATTAGGTTGAGAACAAAATGGGTAACTTCACACACTGTATTATTGCAGCGTGTTATCTCTAGAAGTCTGTCATTACTCTGTAGTTCCATGCTATTTTCCAGGTAATAACCAAGTGGTGAGAGTTTGTGGCCTTGTCCAGCTCAGAGCTGCACAGCTCAGCTGTTAATTTGGAGTTAGGAGGTGGAGAATGTGCTCAACTAAATCTTTAAGTCTTTTGTACAGGGTGGAGGATTTTTTTCATTCAGGGAAACAATATGACTGACTGGTAACTGTAGCTGTTTTGTATTTATGGCAAATATAGGCACTGCACTTGAAGGGAGTGTTGTGGCTCTGCCAAGGGTAAAACCAGGCTTAATGCTCACACACAGGGTTTGCTTTTGCCCTGGGGCTCTCCCAGCTCCATGGCATGCCCCAGGTCTGTGCTGCCCTTGCTCAAAGGCTTTGCTGGAAGGGCCTGACCAGGCCTTTTAAGAATATTTTGAGACTCAGTGCCTGACTTCCAGGCTGAGAACCTCATTTGCTTCGTGTGCCCTGACTGCTCTCTGGGGTCTGCTCATATTTGAAGCTCTCCCTCTTAGGCTTTTGTCTCTCCTTGTTGTCTTTGCCCTGCAGAGTGTGGCATTAAGGTTAGGTTATTTATTTACCCAGCATGGATATGTAGATCTCTGTGGTCCTCTTAGTCTAACCCTCTGCATTTTGGCCCCTTTTTTCTGTTGAAGATTTGAATGAAAGAAACACTGAATGAGTCTTTTAGCTTAGGAACTGCTGCATTTATTTATTGATTTTCACACAGAGCATACAGACATGAGAGCTGGAAAATGCCTCTAGTCTATCGTTAGATTTGTCTGTATTTTATGATGTATACATGCACTTTTGTGTGCATCCTGTCAAACCCCAGTAGTGTGTTGTCTGTGTAGATGGAAGCATTTGGCTTTGGTGGTCAAACTGATAATTGGGGCACAAGGCAGGGGCATGTGATATACTGAGAGGGTAAAACTAACCATAAAATCTGAGCTGAGAGACTAAGCTCCTCTCAGGAAGACAAAAACACACAAGGACATAGTAAAGTACTGTAAGATAGATAATGATAGTCACCCATCAGTCTTGGAACTCAGCAAAAAGAAGTCACAGCTGTTGCTCTTCTTCTTGAGGAATCTTGATTTATTTACGTTCCTTTACCTTTACACCTGTGTCTTCTGGGGTTTCTAGACTTTTGTGGTAGATTTATTAGCTGCTGTGGAGCAAGGAGGAAGACTTGCAGGGAGGGGGAATTGGAGGGGAACTGAGAAGAAACAGAAGGAAGACAGAACAGTGGGAGGAAAAAGATAAGAGACAGATGAATGACAGCAAATGGAAGAGAAATGAAACAAGGGAGATGATAAGGGAGAAAAAAAGCTGGAAGGGAGTTTTTGAGAAAGCATATAAAATAGAGGTGGAGGTTTTCCAGCAATGGTGGTGTAAATCAATGGTGAGTAAATTAATAGGGCAATTGTGCAAATGAGACTCAGCCATTTAAGCCAAGTGAAATACATCATGGATGATTTAGAGAGAGAGAGTAACCCACAGGGCACACCTTTCAATCTACTGAGGATCTAAAGCAGGATGCTGACACATCAGAAAATGGAGCAGATGGGCAAAGTGAGGGACACACATTAAAGGGAAGAGGTTGTAAGACAAACTCCAAATGCAGAGTAGCATTAAACTCCTCAACACCAGAGCCATGTCTTGGACTAAAGGAAAAACTTAACTCCTGTTCCCCAAGGTCCTAAGAAAAGTCAGTGTGTTTCAAAGACTTTTTTGTTTGATTTCACCATCTTCCCTCTCCTCTCTTTGAAATATTTAAGTGGGGCGTGAACTTGATTTTCATTTTACTCAGTAGAAAGTTAAATGCAACCCAAGTGTCTTGTTAAGGATAAATATTTTTCTAAAGGAAAGAAAAGAAGTGATGAAAGATGAGGTGGAAGGGGAAACCTTAGTGCTGATGGGGGACAGCTGGATTTTGTCAGTGGTGGTAGTTCCTTCCTCCTTTGCCTGCTGCTCTTTTTCTGAGAACAGCAGCATTTATATCTAAAACTCCTGCTGATAAAATAGCTCTTAACTTGACAGCATCCCTTTCACAGCTTTCAAACTCCTTTCTGAAGTTCAGGTTGGTCTGAAATATTGCCTCCAAAACCTTGGGATGCAAGTATGAAGTTGTCTTCTTCAGGAGAGGACTCAACAGCTTGCTCATTTTTAGCTCAAATGAAAGTAAATCTTCTGTGAAAAAGGTGGGTAAAGCATGAAACCTCTGCTCTGTGCAGCTTCCTGGCCATGACAACATGTGAACATGTATTCCTGAGAGGATTCTGTCTCTCTGTTAAGGAAATAATCCCTGAGCAGCTCAGGCACCTGCAGACAGAGTGACATCCTGAGTGCCTCTCAGTGCTGGGGCTGAGCTTCTGGCTCCCAGTGCTCCAAACCTCCTTGTGCTGGGGCCACCCAGAGCCCAACAGCCAAGTGACCTTTGAGGGCTTGGAATTGTTTCCATATTTTTCTAGAGAAGAGTTTCAAAGCTGTAGCATTTGTCCATGTCACATTGCAGGGACTTACTTCACGTGACACAGATGTGGATTGTGACTTACTGAAGGACACTAAACATCCCATTATTGATTTAAAAAAGAAACAAATCCCTCATTCTGTTCAGGAAAATTATTCTTTATTCAATAAATGCAGAATGTATATTCCTTGTATGGGAATCAGTCTTCAAACAAGTATCAGTTACAAAAATGTGGTTAATTACAATTGAAGCTGCATTTTATAATTGGTTTCTGACAACTGCTGCAGCACTTTAGAGATACCTAACACATGTATATCCTATGAAGGTTAATTTCTTTAGCAATAAGGGAAAAGATATGTGTAGTAATGTTGTTAATTGTGGCTCAGCCTGTCTGCATTCTTGATTTCAGTCTCTGCTTCCATGTTTAAATGGGAGAGAGTCACTGGGAAGTGACACTGCAGGATAGGTGGTGATTTCTAGCTTCTTCCTGAAGGATAATTCTTCATAACATGAGTATGGAAATAAAAAAGCTTTTCCACAGTAATCCTTAGAGTGTAGTTGGTTTGTTGAAGGGTTTATTCTATTTAAGAAAGGAGCAGAGATGAGATGAGTAGGTAATGTTTCTTGTGTCTCTCACAAATTGTCAAGGCTTTGAAAATGTTCCTGTTCCTGGGATTAAATCCAGTCTGAACTTTTAAAATGTGTCTTCAGAAAGATCAGCTCAAAATCTGATGCCCTTCCTTGCCATTTGTTAGACATGGGTTGCCTTGGAACTGGATTTTTTGGCTTTAAAGTAAGTGCAGCAGCCACTTGGCTAAGGGGTGATTCTGTACCTCTCCTTAGTTCCCACCAGAACTATCTTCCTGGGCCTCTAAAAAGGTATTGCAGTGGAATTCTGCTCAATCTGGACCTCAGTGAAACAAATTTTCCTTGATGCCTTTTTATTTCCTGGGAAAAAAATCCTGTTTTGTCAGAAAATTCCCAGTCAATACCACTGGTTTGTATTTCTGCAGACATAAATGAGGAGGAAATCAGCAATACACTCTGGAAGTCTAGTAAAGTTCTGTAAAGCTTAATAAGGAGTTGCAGTCTTCATGGGGATTATTTCTGATTATCTTGTAGAATTCCACCCCTAAGTTACAGCTCTCTGAAACACTCCAAGATGGTTTATGTTTATACAAACCATTGGGTTTGTGTGTACAATTCAACCTTGAAGATCTTGGTTTTCACTCAATTTCTGGTTATTTTCTCTTCCTTCAGTGTTCAAACAGTGGTCATGCCCTGCTTAATTAAAATGTCAGCTTAGAAACTGGTTTAAAGACACTCCTAATACAAAACATAATAGTAAAATATAAGCTTCCAAGAGATAATAAACTTCCTTCGAGCTGGGCAAGACAGACCTTATCAGGCTGCTAACAGATATGGCCTTTTCATTTGTACAGATAAGGTTTTAAAGTATTGTTCATTCCAAGGAAAATAAACAAGTGTTTTGTCAGTGCTCTAAGCTACCTGAAAATAGGATTTACAGTCCTATATAATTGCATTTTCTTTGTGTTTGCATAGAAGTCATAGCATAGCTGGAAGATGATGGCAATTATAATTTATTATGCTGTAATTGTTACCTAAATGTTTTTGAATAAGCAAAAATCACATCTGTTTAGGACTAAGTTGCACAGCAAGAGAATTCCCTTTGAAATGAATGCTGTGTTCTCAAATTCTGTAACTGTACACATAAAACAACATATTTATTTCCCCACTGAGTCCATTACATTCCCAAGTCAAACTGCATCCTCTCTTCCCTTCCCATATTAAACCCTTTGATTTAATGGAGGTTTTAACTACTGGTTCTTTAGGGAATTTTCAGTAGGCTTTGCACAGATTAGGTTATTGGAAAGTATAGTTATTTGCTTGTAAAGTGGCAGTTCTGTGTCAAAATTGATTTTCTCTGGTGCTGCAGTAGTAAAACAGATAAGCTTCTGCTTTGCATCCAAAATGCACCAATATTCCTGCCATGATGCTTTCCTTCTGCTTCCTACCCAAGCTGTGTCACAGGCTGGCTTTGAAATGGAAAGGGGACAGTGCTGTGCTACACAGAATGACTTGGATCAGTCATTAATACTTATATGAATCTGCTTCTTTCTGCTGATGTCCATTTACCAGTGATGGCCAGTTGTTTGGGGGGAAAAAAGTCCATGCTGGGAGTTGCAGAGCACTTCAGCTGAGGGGTTGGATGCTTTGTTGGCCTCTTTGAGCTGCTGGAGCTGGGGATGCTCAGCATCTGGCAGGAATTCAGTCCCATGCAGTGTTTCCCTTACTGTGAAGTGTTGTAGAAAGTGCAGACAGGGGGGAAAAAAGTGAATAAATAGCAAATGCATCTAGTATGTCCTCTGAGTGCCAGGGAGAGGTTTTCTCCCTGGATGTCTGGGCCAGCTTTCTCAGCTAGGATGGGTCTCTCCCAGTTTGTCTGTCTCATGGTCATTCCTTTGCAGGTTGGACCCCTGAGAGAGGGAGAGAACTTGTATAGTACATGGAATAAAATGTGTTAGCACACATTGACTGACTCAGCCTGGGACTTTGGACACTGCAGTAGGTCTGGTCCAGATTTAGTAGGACTCAGTGATCCAGGGAATGGCCTGATTGCCAGAGTTTTTCAGCCTTGATTTAGTGTAAGTTTTCAGTTCAGTTCCTCATTTATCCAGTGCTGGTTTGTCCATCTGCATTGCTCCTGCAGTTAACGGAATTGTTGTCACAAGCTCTCCAGAGATTAATGTATTTACAGACTTCTGTGAGCCATTGCACCAATCAATGGTAACAGCTTTGACAGAGACATAAAGGATCCATTAAATTAGATCTGAGTTCCTATTAAATTACCACACATAAAAAGCTAGACTCACCTTATCTGTAGCAGAAATGAATGCTGCTATTAAAGCCTTTAAAGGAAGTTTCCAGGCACAAACAGTCCAGCAAAGCTGAGGGATAATGAGCAGGAAACAGTCAGCTGTTGACATCCAGCACTAAAGCCATGCAGGTTTCTGTGCTGCAGACATGAAGACATTCCCCTCCCCTCCAATCAGCTCCCCCCACGCACACACTTCTCTTTACTAATTGCATTAGAGACAAATAAAATTAAACTATTAAGGCAATTAAGAAATTCTTAACATTTGATCAGTTAGTTGAATGCAAATCTGTCCTCCAGCTCTCTGCTGAAGGGCTGATTGCACTGAGTGTTACGTCCTCAAGCACATGTTGGCTGGTTAAGAAAGATAGTAAAAATCACAGAACATGGAATGGGTTGGGCTGGAAGGGACATGGAAAGGTCATCTAGTCCAACACCTCTGCAGTGAGCAGGGTCATCTTCAACTAGATCAGGTTGCTCAGAGCCCCATCCAGCCTGACCCTGGGTGTGCCCTGGGATGGATCATCCACCATCTCTCTGGGCAACCTGTGCCAGTGTTTCACCACCTGCATTGTGAAAAATGTCTTGCTTAACATACTCCAGACACTTGAGGTCAAATAAAACAGCCAGATCTGTTTTCTCAATGTGTTGTTTCTCTCTCCTGTGCTATTCACATGTAATTGCTGCTTTTAGGCCACTGTGGACTGTGGTCTCTCATCTATCCATAGTTTCACATTCCTCTTACTTCCCCAGTTAGACAAGCTATGTTAACTTCATTCCCAGGATTGATCATGTGTTCAACACCCTCATGAGTTTGTGATAATTCAAACAAATGCCTGTTGAGCTCTTGAAGAACAGTCCCCAAATAGTGAATGAAAGACTTGAGTCAATAAGGTTTTACTCTCATCTTCTCTCTTTGGAAGGAAGAGAAGGACAGACAGTGGCAGACATTGGTAGTTTGTACACACAATGTATAAAATATAAATGGCAATAAAATGTGCATCCTAGTGCATCCTCATAGTTGCTTTAGTCTCAGGTTTGTGTACACCTTGTCATGGCCAAAATCAAGGCACCTGATTTCTGGGTCTTGTCTACAAACCCCTGGTGCCTCTCAGGTGAATTTCTGAGGTCTCACTGCAAATTTCCAGGGCTGGTTGGAGTCTCTGGCTCTCTAGTGGTACATTCAGCTGCCTGGGAAAGGGTTCCTATTTTATTTATTTGAGCAAACCAAACTATCCTTAGGAAGAGAAGCTCTCAGCACACCCAAGGTGATGTATCAGCACTGCAGTAACTTGTACTGAGACCCAAATGTTGATGCTACATAAATGTATATTTGTACCTTTGCTCCCAACGCAAAGTGGTCGACAGATGTGCAAATCTGTTTCCTGCTTATCAAATTTGGGTTTAAGGGGCACCAATACTGCTAACACTGTTCGTATTTACTTCGTGTTCTCATCTCATGCTGGTACTTGTGCTCCTAGAAAAGTTCAAGTGTCCTTAAAAAGTAGAAGATTTACCTGATAGCAAATAAAATTGAGCACTTGATATTAATGGTCTTCTAATTACAGGCAGAGCAAACTTGCCTCAGTATATTCCTCTCCATGTGTATCTCTCCAGATGCTTAAAGAAGTGGGTTGACCATTGAAGCTTGAAAGGGTCATTTCAAAGGTGGAAGAGAGTGAGTTCCCCTCAGTGTCACTATGTTGGATGGGCTTATCATACCTCTGGGACATTTTGCCTAATTGTCAGAGCTTTGTTCTAGCAGCTTTCCTAATTCCAGCACTGGAGTCAGGGGCTGTTCCTAGGTGGTGTGTGCAGGGCAGGCTGGTACCCTGTGTGTCCTGCTGACAGCCCCAGGTGTCTGTGTGCTGCCCCAGGATGTCACACCAGGACTCTCCACACATAAAGACATCATGGAATGTCATTAATTCATTCATCAATACCAGCCATTAAAAGAAACCTTCTTCTTAACTGGTCTCTTGGATACTAATTGGCAGCTTCTCAGAAACATCAACCTGCTGCTCCTGTCAGTGTCGCAGGGGATGAGGCACTGTGGTGCTGGGGGGCAGGGATGCAGGCAGGGTCCTGAGACCTCTTAGTGTAGTTGAGGCATTTTGGAAGGGGAAGCACAAGGGAGAGGAGACAAGGCAGTTAATATTCGAATAAAAAGGTTTCTGTCATTGTAGTTTACCTAAATCCACAATACATGTTTACTAAAATCTCAACTACACGTGGGGGAAAAAGCATTCAGGGGTAGATATATGAACACACACACTGTGTGTGTGTGCACATCAAATCTTGAAGGCAATGAACAAATTCAGTTTGAACCCAGAGAATAAGAGACAGGAGGAGGAGGAGAAGGGGGACAGAATTCTCTAGGGAAATGGGAAAGAAATATGCCATAAACTCCCTGTGATGCTGGAATGATAGGTGAGTTGAGTGAATGTTGACATCCACGTGGGCATCCCTGCCCTTGCCTGTGCCTGGTGTAGGTGGGAGGCCTGGTGATGCTGCAGGTGGGACAGAGCCCCATGCACACCCCCAGTCAGGAACCTGCCAGTCCATCAGTGATGGAGCTCTGCCAGGCCAAACATTTTATACCACACTAAATAATCTGGGCCTGCTATGTACATCTCTCCACAAACAAAGAACACAGTCACCAGTATTTATTTCGCATGAAAGTAGAATACAGAAGTTTTACATCATCTCAGATATGTTAGGGATTTTGCAAACAGAGTCAAGACCTGCCATGGTTTCTGTCAGCTCACGGTGTTTGCAGTCACGTGAAGACAAGACATATTAATACTTGGTTTGCAGATTATTTCTTTCTCTTTTTTTAAAAAATGCAATCTATGTTTTATACATCAAAAAACCCAATCATTTATACAAGTAATTTAGGTTCATGTCCTAGGAAATTGACAAAAAACATCTCTGTTTTGAATCTTTCTGTTCACATTCTAAGTTCTGTTTTTGAAGAGTTAACATTTGCAGTGTTTCAGCTCATTCTGGCACAGGTCCTGCCAGATCTCTGGGAAATATTCTTATCCCAGACAGAGGTCCTGCCAGATCTCTGGGAAATATTATCCCAGACAAGAACAACAGTGGTACCATTTCAGTTTTGAATGCTGGGGGTGAACTGGATGAAAGTTATTCCACATTAACATCATGAACTAATTTAGTCTAAGTCTTCCTTGCACTTCCTTCAATCTTCTAGATCTGCTGATTCTTCTTTGGCCACCTACCTGGTATCACTCAATTGCATTTCTGTAGTACTGCCAAGGTTGGTTGGTGGTTACTTGGAGAGGTTTGTGTAGGGATTCAACCAAGACCTCCACAAACATATCAGTGTGGAGGTCCTGACCAGAAATAGGCAGCAATCTGGAACGTATCCTCCATGCCACTGTGTTTGTTGCTTTTCCACCACTGAACACCTCAGCAGTTGTTTCTTTTGAAGAATATTGGTCCTCATCAATGCTACTCTTTGTGCTTCTGGTCACTAAATTCCTTGTTGGTTCTCTTCTGAAATGTTTGTGCTGGTGGTGAACCTCAGCCTCCAGGGACTCCTTACCCTGAGTTTTCTTGGGGCTGTAAGTGGGTTATTAATCAGCCCATACACTTTTTCACTTCCAGTTTCTTTGTACAATTAGTTGAGTGGGGTTTGTTGACTCTACACTTTTTCACTTCCAGTTTCTTTGTAGAATTAGTTGAGTGGGGTTTGTTGACTCGTTTTCCACCTCTAGCACTGGATAAATGATTTGTCCCAATAAGAATCTCCTGTAGCTTCTATTTATTCTCTTCATCCCACCCAGTGCTTGCAGTTGTGCTTGGAGCCCCTTCAGCCCCTTCCCTCCCTCCCTCCTTCTCTGAATTACTAGCAGGTGACAAATAGCTACTGCTTTCCACTCCATTTCGCCAGGCACAGCTTCTTTCCTGTCCTCATGAGGTTTGTGACCTTTCAGTCGATGCCTTTTGCAGCCCCCTGAGGCCCTGGGGAGCTGTAATGGACTCACGTTAATTGCCTGTTGAAGGACAGAAGCAGTTCCTAGTGGGATGATTGGTGGTCCCCCTGTGAGTACAGCTGTCCTGGTCAGTGAAAAGATTGATCTGACACACACAAACATTTCAGCTCGTGCTCAGTGTGTCTCCCAGAGCATGCACATAATCACTGCTCGGGCTGCAGTGGCTTCCCCATGGCCCACACTGAGCTCGGGGTCTGTTTGAGACTATCCATTCTAATCCCCTTGGGGGTTGCAGGAGTTTAGATAGAAGATACCCCACAGACTGCAGGATAATCCAAAGATTTATAAAGTCAGCCTTATGGGTTGGTAGTCTTTCTTTTTTTATTGCTCTCAGTGGAGGCAAACCTTCCATTCTGGCTTAAACGTGTTTTAATGTGGTTTAAAATGCTAGTGCTGCACTTTTGGAAGTACACATGCATGCATTGAGGAAAAAAACTCCCATGTCTGCTCAAGTCCAAACACATCTTTAAAAACTAAGAAAGCAGAGACATTCCTCTTATGCTTCTTGCCTCTGTTTTGTGCAGCTGGGTAAACCATTAGGTTCTCATTAGGGCTGAGTAAGGGTCAGTCTGCAGAGCTCTGTGCAAATATTATTTTTTCCCACTTTTGCTTTATATACATTCAACCTATGTTGGGCTTCAAGCTCCAATTCTGAAAGAGAAATTCAGCCAAAGTCAGCAAATGTGCTTTGAAAGCTGAGGTCAAAACTTTGCATTGTTATCAGCCCAAGCATGTTTTCTATCTGAAAATATTAATCAGGTCAAATCTGTGTGTTCCATGGCACATGTTCAACAAAAGATGTTTTCAACGTGTCCCATGTTTCATCATTTGTAGATGAACAAGTCTGTGCTTTGCACAGATCTGGTCACCACACAAATAAGCTTCTCCTGAAGTAAAACCCCAGTAATGTTTAAAAGGATTGACTTAACTGCTGCTTAAAAAGATTCTATTCTTAGTTGCTTCATCCTCTCAGCTCCATGTTCCACATTAACCTGAAATGAGATGGTCCTGAACTAAACCCTTACATCCAACCACCTGCAAGCTCGAGGTGTGCAAAATCAGGTACAAGATCTCAGTTTCTCAGACAGAACTTGTCTTCCTTAAGGCTTAGACTGAAAACTTGTGCCTAAATGGTTGATGTCACTGGAGTGCAGGGTGACTGAGCAGCAGGGTCTTACTGTGTGCTACCTGTTTGGTTTAGTAGGTGTTAAATACACAGAAATAAACAATTTCTCACAATTAGGCTAAAATTTATTTGTGACAAAACCCAACGACTCTTCACCTCTTGTGTTTTAGCAAATGTTCTGCTCCTCTGGAGTGTGTACTGGGGAATGAAGTGAGAAAGCAGTAGCAAGAAGAGAATTCCAGAGATGATGAAACATGGTAAGGATGAGGCAGTTGCCATACTTTGGGGTCCTGGAGATATCCATGCACTGATCAGAGAAATATTATTTCTTCAAGAACTTGCTGTAGTGCAGCTGTCAATCAAAACTGTGTATTTCTGCTCAGAACATTCTGCTCCAAGAATACATTATTTACAAGTGGAGGAAGCTTGGAGAACACCCACCCCTGGCAATTGCTGGGCACCCTGAGCATACTGAAGATAACCTTTGCTGAGAGTTTCCTGGCCTGGGCACCACAGCAATCTCTTGAGCTGTTATTTTAGTCCTGCACTTCATATTTAATAGAGGTATGCAGGTGATCTCAGGCTAGGTGCAGGGTTTAATAGATGGAAATGTCAGGGCTTTTTAAGCAAGGCTACAAGCCAATTAAATATTTTTAGACTGAGAAAGATTTTATCTTTGTCTAGTTCAGTCCCAAACCCTTCCCAGCAAGAATAAGTAAAAGGAATGCTTGAAACAGCATAGGAAATAAGATGGGAAGAAGTATCTCTGCTTGCAAGCTGTGGAGCAGTGTCCAGTAAGTAAAGATGGAGTGGCTGGAAAGCAGCCAAGAATCCAAACAAAAGCATCTTAAGAGGTCCAGAATAGCTCCGGTGTCATTGGATTTTAGGCAGATTCCAGTATAGGAATGAAGCCTCCTTGTCTTTCATATTTGTCATTGTGGATGGTTTGAAAAAAGGGATTAAACCAAAATATAAACCCTGTTGCCACTTTCACTAGAGCATTGGCATTGAACTGAGGAAGATGTTAGAGTCACACTGTGGCATCAGAGAAGTCTTAAGTGTAGAAAACTCAGACATCCAGCATGCTAAAACAGGTAAATAAAGACCCAAATATAACATAAAATACGTGACTAGATAAGAAATTTAATATCTCAGAGAAGAATTCCTGTTACCTTTAAAAAAAAAGTTATGTTTATAGCCTTTATGAGAACTTGAAAAATAATATTGCAAGTAGAAGGAATATTTCTGTCTGTGCTCTGAATGTAATGGGGGGAAATGGCATTTCACAGCTCTTTGAACCACACAGTGATGGAAAATCCCATGACACCTTTGGCATTCAGAAAACACGTGAGGAGAGGTGACTGGTGAGGTGAGGTGTATAGGAGCTGTAAAATGGAATCTAGGTTTGGAGATAAGAGTATATGGAAGGAAAAGCTGAAAAGCAGGCAGGAGTTTGTTCAGCCCTTGGACAACAGCACTTAGGGAAACAAGTGGAAAATTAAAAGCTGCTTTTTGGGGGATAAGAGCCTGGTGCCACTGCTCTGCATGGACCTTTCACTGCTGGCAACAGTGTGGAGGTCTTGCCTGGGGAAAAGGTTGTGTCCAAAAAGCTTCTTTTGTGGCTGGGAAAGTCGCTGTGGTCACCCAGGGCAGTGAGCAGATGTAGAGGAAAGGGCCATCCCCTCTGAGCTCCAGCTCTGTGTGCTGCCTGTTCACTTCAGCTCTGCTTTTGGCCACTGCTCTGCATGGACCTTTCACTGCTGGCAACAGTGTGGAGGTCTTGCCTGGGGAAAAGGTTGTGTCCAAAAAGCTTCTTTTGTGGCTGGGAAAGTCGCTGTGGTCACCCAGGGCAGTGAGCAGATGTAGAGGAAAGGGCCATCCCCTCTGAGCTCCAGCTCTGTGTGCTGCCTGTTCACTTCAGCTCTGCTTTTGCTGCAGCCTCCTCCCTCTTTCCTTCCTGCCTCCACTAGTTTTTATTCCAGAAACTTCTCTCCCTTGAGCACGTTGGTCCAATAACTAGTGAGCAATGTAAGATTCATTAGCAAAACTTTGAACAACTCCAAAGGCCTGGAGACCTTGATTATTTGGCTTTTAAAAATATTTTATATGTCTACATTCAGTAGATTTCCAATACTGTAAAATACCACAGTCTGTTTTCTTTCAGGGGAATTCTTGGTTTCTGGGATAGATCTTATCAGTGCTTTTAGTTTTGTCAGTAACTATATGCCTGAGGTATAAATATAGCAAGCAAACATGGCAGGCATCATAACATTTAGGGGTTCATTTTTAGCTTGGTGGAGGAGAATTAACTTGGCTTCAAGCCTCATGGTTCTCAGTTTAATGGGAATTGCAAAAGTGATCGTTGGCTGAAAACAGACACCCTTGATAAACAAGTGATTGTGTGCTAGTAGCAACTGACTCTTGGAGCATAGGAAACATGTGAGGGATATGTCCCAACCTGAGACCCCTCACATGGGAAACGTTACCTGGCAGCTGTGATAAGGCAAAGATTCATTTCATTGGATTAGGCTAACACGAGGAATTGAATTCACATGGACTTGAACCAGGGTTTGTTCAGCTCCCTGGACAGGCTCACAGGGGCTGGGGTTGGCCCTGGGACAGGTTGCCAAGAGGCTGAGAAGACAAGGTGACCTCAGAGAGCAGTGCAATGGTACTCAGTCCCTGGCTGGGTGTGCTGGTTAATTCTACTTCAGCTCAAACCAGCACACTGGGTGCTGGTACTTGGTTGTGGTTAGCACTACTTCCAGCTTGGTGTGGGGAGCTCGGGGGAGAAATTGTGGTGTTTACAAGGAGTTTGAACTGTGTTTCCTCAGCCATGTCTCATTTGGTGACTGGCAAGATGACATATTGCTCTGCCTGTTGCAGTTCTTACGATCAGGATTCGGCCCAATGGGTTTGGAAATGTGTGTAAATAATATTGCAGGGAATCTGGGAGGATGGTGGGCATGGAAGGACAGTAGCTGTGGAAAAAAATAAGTCTTTCATCAGGTGGGAGGATGGTGGGCATGGAAGGACAGCAGCTGTGGAAAAAAATAAGTCATCAGTCAGGGATTCTCCACTTAGTTGCTTAAATGACACAGGTATTTCTCCATTCCTGAAAATCCTGCCCTGGAAGCAGAGCTTTGCAGCTGGTGCAGCAGCAGAGGGAATTGGCTAAGACTGCTCAGCACAGTCCCAATAACTGTGGAGAGAGGAGAGTGGTGCATGGATGTTTTCCACTGGAAAGCAAGCATGTTTAATTCTTCATCTCAGCTATTACCTACATTGAGGAAAAAAATTGTTAGAAAATCTGCTTTTACGACCGTAAGACATGGAGTCATGTTCAGTGGAAAAAGCCCAGCAGCCCTGCCCGAGCCATTCTCTGGAGGTTGGCTGCAGATCAGTATCAGAATTTAGCAGCTTGCATCCCTTTCCAGTTCTTTTTTTAACACATGAATGTGATTTTGCTCCTTGGCCAGCTGCAGCTCCAAGCACTGAAATTAAACTTAACATGTTTTACAAAATGAATGGAAGGCCAGACAAGAGAATCTTGTTTCCAAGGATCACACAGCCCTTTTTGGGATTACACAAACTCTCCTTCTATTAGAATTTGGCAACAAAGCTTGAACTACACAAACATGATGTCTCGTTTGTTTGCCAACTGGTGGAAGACATTCAGATCCTGCTTCTCCATGAGCAGTTGGCTCTGGAACCTGGAGGAGCCACGTGCCACTGGCCTCCTTGAGCCAGGCCATGCACTGTCTCTCATCCAGGGCTGTGCCATCCCACAGATGCTGTAGGGTCAGCCACTTCCCAAACTGAAGTCCTATGCAGGCTTGGCCAAGAGAGAGTGGGAATCAAAGCCAGTTGAGCCCAAGCTGGACCATATTTCTCTGGGCTGGTAACAAACTCACTGTTGGATATAATGCAGCTGCCCATATGTCCTGCAGGTGAGATGCTAACAAACACCTTAGCTTATTACTTTGTGATTTTTCTGTTCTGTGAAGGCTTTGGGAGGGCACAGTTCACCCTTTCACAAACTATTCAGGATATGCATTGCTCTGGATATTCCTTATTCATGACCTGTCACGTTATATCCTTTCTAGTAACTCAGCAGATAACTCGTAGATCACTTCCCAGGTGTTGACCACTGTCTTAAAAGATATTGCTGACTATATATAACAATACACTCTTCCACAGACACCTTGGGAGCTTCCTTCTGGGAATAACTGCCATGGAACACTTTTGTGAGTGTTTTAGGCACATCATTGATGCAAATGTATTTTCAAATCATCAAATGGCTTCATTTGCAGCATTTGTCTGGAGCTGAGAGTCAGATGTAGCATTCTTTCCCAGGAATAATGTTTGGATGATGCTGGTGGCTAGGTAATGTTTTGTGCAGAAATACAGGATGATTTACACCTTGTGCCACAAGTTTGTCCTCTGCAGCCCTGCTGGAAGTGCAGTACTGGCTTGTTTGTAAATGCTTTCCAAATACTTGTTAATTTTCAAATTAAACTTATCTAATGGCTGCTGAACAAGGGCTCAAAAATAGCAAGTTGAAAGGTCAATAACATAGTTGGATGAAAAATGTCTTACTTTGTGTTAGAGAGTGGCTGTTACTCACTTGTTATTGAATCTACTTACTGTGTGTACTGTGTATTGAGTCTACTTGCTGTGTGTGCAAGAGGCTGTATAAACTGTTGAAAACATGAGGATGTCTGCCCATTTTTCACTCCTTACTTTAATGGATTCATGGAAAAGGCAGTGTGTGTATATATAGTTTCTCAGCATCGGTCTGAAATTAGAGAGTTCTTCATCTATCTCAAACAAGGAAACTGCCAAGGATTCATCAGTGCTGCCTGTCCCTATTTCAGACCATAAATGCCAAGTTTATGCACTAAATACTGGAGATATTTTCCTAATGGGTATCTCCAGCTCCCACGAATACTTCTAACCTTTAATATGGTAGAAATAGGTTGGACAAAAATGAGCATAGTAACTGTGTGGCTGCTGTTGGTAAATTATTGCAACCCTCATTGAAAGCTTGATTGCTGTGCCTTACCTAGAGCTGTTTTGTAGAAGAATATTCAGTCAGATATTGATGCTTTAACTGCAGTGACAAGTATCTTTCTCTCCTTTTCCAACTGCTTCTTGCCCTTCTATGTTTCCTTAAAAATATTAGTCTTTGACTTCTGAGTTTCTTCTCAAGCTGTCAGGCTGAAGGACACGTTCTGAATCCCATCAGGCATTTCTGGTGTCTCATACTGTATGCTGAGAGCTGTACTAGTGGAGGTGCAGCTGCCTTACCCCACGCTCCACCTGGCTAGCACACCATACATTGCTCAAACCCAACTGGTGAGCTGAAAGAAGATGGTCTCTCTGTTTGCAAAGCATCCAGGACTCCTTCCAGTAAATCCCAGCCCTCATCATCTGTGCCAGTGGGAAGGGCTCACTGGAAGGCTCCAGCCTGAATTGCATTTTAGTAACAGATGGTTTCCCAATTACCATTCTGTTTGCATCCTTCCCTGCCCTGCCTGGTGACGTTGCCCTTTTGTGGACAATGGGGTCACGGCTTGTCAGTGCTCTTGGGCTTCAGGCTTGCTGTTGGGCTGAGGGGTTTTTGTGTTGTTTTGTTTTCCTTGTCATGCAAGAAGGCCGTGATATTTCTGTATCTGGCAGCGTGTCTGCGTGAGACAAGGCAGAGTGAGCGAGGCTTGATGTGTGAATGACAGATCCCTGGGTGATGCCGCTGGGAAGCTCTTGATCTGACTGGTTTGAAGTTGAAAGCTCACTAGGTCACACTGAAAATGGTTGCCACTGGGCATTTCTTTCATCCTTGTTTATTTATTTTTTTTCCTCCCCTTTCCTGAAATTTTTACACTCAGAAAGGGGTTTAGCTGTTGTTCCTCCTGTTCCTTGTGGCTGCTAGGCTGGAATCTAACCTCTTACTCCACCTAATTGCTGTTGTGCCTTCTACTTAGGTGGGCAGAGGAAGGAAAGGGGAGTCTCATGCCTTTGAGCTTGGCACCTGTGCCAGGGACTAAGCAGATACAAAATGGCCATTTTAAGCAAGCACCAGGTGTTTTTAAAGACATGGTCTGTTTATTATTTAGCAACCTGCTGTTCAAAGGTTCTGGCATTTGTCAGCCAGATCAAAACACAGGAGCCAGGTGGTGCTTCTGTGACATTTTTCTCTCCATACCTGCAGCATGTCCTTAACTAAACAGGCATAAAGAACAAGGCATAAATTAACCTGAAAAGACTAGGTGGCATTAGAAGAACCTCTGATCCTCTTGTGAATGCCCTATTGGCAAAGCTAAAATAGCCACTTTGACAGGAGCCAGGAGAGGATTTCCTCCCCTGTGAATGCTGCCAACAATTTGTCACCTAGCACGGAGGTAGAATGCAGAGTCAAATGCCAAAGCCTCATGTTGTGCCCAGTGCAAAAGGGTCAGAAAGTCATCTGGCACAGAGAGGCAACAGGGAGCCAAAACTAGTGCAAGGGCTCTCGAGTAGGGTAATGAAAATCCAGGAACAGGCAGTGTGTTCAGGGGCTCACAGCAATTTAGGAAGATTATTAATGAGGTATTGCAGGTAGATGCATTGCGTGATCCATCTGCCTCCATATGGCCCTGGGTGCCCAGTGCCCATTAATTAGGACTGCTGTAATACCACTTCAGTTTTACTGAAGTACTAAGCTTCAGCTGACAGCTCTCCAGGGGATAAAAGGGCCCAAATTCAGCTTTAGGTCACCTGACCTAATGAGTCACTAACTACAGTGAATTTCTCATTTTTACATTGCAATACTTGAGAGCTGAGTATGAACAAATAACCTCAAATGGGGATGAGTGGCCTGTGGCATTGAGAGGGAAAAGTTGTGCTGTGGTTGATGAAACTGCTGATCTGTTGGGTTACTTAAGACAGAGAAAGTAGGTCCCACTTTAAACTCTTGAATTATACCAGTAATTGGTTGTGCATGTGACTGATGTGAAGTACACATCTAAGACCTTTGCTCACTCCAGAGGGAAGTGCTGACCCTTGCAGGTTTGTGCTCCCTGTGCTACAGAGAAAGGAGGATTGGTGACATCTGATGTATCTCTTGCTCACTGCATGTCATCATTGTCCAGGCAGGGACCGTGACAGTGGTACTCTGTTGTGTTTCTGCTTCTCAAAATAATCTTGAAAAATGCACATTTTGGAAGCAATCTGACAGGACATCTCAGCTGAAGGTAGAACTGATGTCACCAGCCCAGGGAAGCAGAACCTGGAGAGGAGACATGAAGATGCAGAAGTAGCAGGTTAAGAGTGCTGGTGACCTTCTCTGCTGGGAAAGCTTTTGAAAACCTTGTTAGGAACTGCAGTGACAGGACAAGGAGTATTGGGGAGAAATTGAAAGAGGGAAATTTAGGTTAGATATCAGGAAGAAATTTTCCTTGTGAGGGTGGTGAGACACTGTCCCAGGTTGCCCAGGGAGGCTGTGGCTGCCCCAACCCTGGCAGTGTTCACAGCCAGGTTGGCTAAAACCTTGAGCAACCTGCTCTGGTGGGAGGTGTCCCTGCCCAGGGCAGGGGGTTGGCACCAGATGATCTCTAAGGTCCATTCTGACTCCTTAACAACCTATGAATCTATGAAATTCAGCTGCAAATGTCCTCACATACATCAACAGTGCAGAATGAACAGGGGTAACTCAAAAAGCAAATCAACACCCCTCAGCCTCTCTCACTAATTCATGGTCAGCTCTGAAACAAAACTGGGGTCACCCCAGTACAGGGGTATGTGGTCCTTGCTAATGTAGGGAAGCAATTGATTGTGCCCTTTCAGGTTTTAAGCATCTAATTAAGCAGTTACTTAAAATATCTTTCTGAACTGAAAGGAATTGGAATGAATTCTCACAGCAGATAAATCTGTGATACAATTCAGGCTTGTTTCTTGGAACTTGGTCCTGGGCATGGGTGGCTAACACAACTCAAGGGGCAATTTCAGTGTCTCTGGAGCAAATTCCTCCCTGAGCAGGCCATAGCTTGATGGGAGGGGAAGGCAGCAACAAGAAACAGTTGTCAAGAATATCACAGATTTGTATTTCATGCAAGCAGGCACTGTGATGATTCGCTGCAGTTAATGAAAAACATCTCTGCTCTGTATATCCACCTGTCCCCCTTTGTTAAAAAAATAAAGAGTCAATCCAAAACAGGATCATTATCTTTAGTGGATGCACTTCACATCACTGAAAACAATTTCAGCTTAGTTAAATAAGACACAGCCTGGAGATTAAAGCTGTCTCCTGTTCAGCTGCAGAGACAGGCAGAGCTGCTGGTACAGTGATCACTTAGAGCTCAATATTCCTTTCGGTAGTAACTTGATGTATCGTATTTTTTTCCTGCCTGTTATTACATTCTACTAGGTTTTATTTATTTAAATCTCAGCCTCCTTTTGCTGACATAGCAAGGCATAACCAGAGATGTTTAGTAAAACTTAGATGAGCCCCTAAGTGGGCCACTTGTTCTATAAATCTTTAAATATTTCATGTTCCTCCTTTAGAAATTGCTGTTGCCAGACTAACCCAATCTGCTTTGAAATGACTAGGGCATAAAATAGCAGCTCTTTTAAAATTCTCCAGGGATACAGTTATTTGGTATATTTTTAGGGAACACCAGACCTCGTGGCCTCTGATGAAAGATCAGCTTTAAACTTGGAGAAGTTTTGCTCCAGAAGGAGCCATTCTTTCCAGCTCCTGGACCTTGCTAGGATCATGTTGCTCTCCCAGGACATGGCCAGGGGGAGCCTTCTGGCCCTTTGAAGTCAATGGCAAAACTCCCATTGAATTATAATGGACCTGGGATTTAACCTGAAGAAAAAGTGTCTTTGTTGTCTTTATCACCTAATACAGATATTCCCCCTGAATTAGCCTGATTGGGCAGTGGTGGGAGAGACTGATGGCTGTGCCAAGCAGAATGATCCCTGCAAGTGGAGAAAGGGAGTTATGTCTTATTAGAGACTAGAATTTTAGGAAGACAAATTGGATTAGACTATTACCACATCAACTCCAGAGAGCATCACGTGTGGGCTGCTATGGAAGCACTGCTGCCTGTACACATCTTCCCCTCATGATAAATATGACCCAGACTTGGTGCAAATGCAAATATTCTTGCATTAATAGGAGCTGTTGCACCACAATTAAAGCCATGTTCATTAAGGAACCTGAGCAAGAATGGTGCTGACCAAGCACAGAATTCCTGGGAAGGTGGAGGGTTTGTAGACATCTTCCCCTCACTGTTAGCTGCTGTGACACACAGTGAGGCATCCACAGATGGGTCTGTGGCTATGTGGTACTCAGCCACATCATTTCAAGATGTAAGCACCAGTGATGTGAGACTGAATCCGAAGGGTGAAGGAAAGGAAATTATATCTGCTAATTCTGTGGAAGCAAAGCCAAACAGACCATGCTGTCTGGATGGCTTCTAGTTTCCTCAGTAGCTTTCAAGCATATTGACATATTTCAGCCAAATTTCATAGGAAATAAAGTCCCATTGAGTATTAAAATTATCATGGAAACAAACCTCTATGTAAAGGATCTTACTGGTGTCATAACTTAGGTGAAAACTGAACATACACCGACATCTTTTTGGACATGGAAAATTCAGGAGCAACAGCAGGAGAGAGGAACTGCACCCTGGTAACTTCTTAAAGCTTCTTCTGGGTCTCACAACTCAGTTTCTCCACACAAATCCATAACACCAACTTTTCATTCATTGCTTTACTCAGATAATTCCTTTGAAAAATGGCTCTGAACAAGACTAAACAGAAGCAAAGACAGCTTTTTCCACCAGGAGAATGAGCCAAGTGGCACACTTGCTCCAGGGAGATAGGCCTTGGAGATTCAAACCCCATGCCTCAGGGAGGCAGTGATTTTGTAAGCTTACAGCCAAAACCATCAAGCTACAGCCCTAAGGAGGTTGGAAGCACCAGGAAAACAAAGACAATGCCCTCAGGCACATGGTGTGATTCTTTGGGGCTGTTCTATGCAGGGCCAAAAGTTGGGCTTGATGATCCTTGTGGGTCCTTTCCAACTCCAGGTATTCTCTGTAAAAGAAAGGGCACTGAACCAGTTTCCATCAATTTACTGCAGATTTGTTATGTTGATTTTTTACAGGTGAGTGTGAATGAATACAAGAGCCCTAAAGGTCAGTACTATATGGACTCACCAGCAATGTGCTCATCAGCACTGTGTGACCACACATCGAGTTCTCTCAGGCTCCAGAAAGGTTCTGTAATCTTTTCATCTTTTTTTTTTTTCCCTACTCTGAAAGCCAAAACTACTCCTATTCATCTCTTGCTCTCCTTTTCTCACCAATCTAAGTTTCTGTCTAGAAAATACTTAAAATCCTTGTTGCACATGTAATTCCAGCAGGTATTACATTGGGAAGCTGTGGCTGCTGCTCAGGCAGAACACTGATGCCTTCTGAAGAGAAACAGCTCCTTGGTGTAGATGAACACAGCCTGTTTACAGGGAGGCAACAGCACATCCCTGTTATCAAATCTTGGAGATTCGATCAATTACATCATGTTATGCTGGGACCATGACAAGCTTAAAAGGGGATGTTGATGACTTGTTTTCCATCAGATGTTTGCTCCTCTGTGAAGGCAGAGGTCAGTCAACTTGGGCACTGTAACTGCTTCTTTCTCTAGATTGTATTCTCCTGCTTCCCAGGACAGAGGTCTGCAATTTGGGCAGCAGGAGGTTTCATATGGGTATCTGACCATGGGAGGTAGTGACAGCACAGACTGGCAAGGAAAGAATGATAAATCTATTTTCAGTTTCAGCAAAAGAATTGTGATGGATGACTATGTGTGGTCCTTGAGTATGTCCTAGGCCTTTACCTCTGGAATTGCCTTGAAAACAGAAAGAAATGCACCATGGGTCTCAGTAGAGATGTGGAAGTGAAACTGGAGAGCAGCTTGGTGTGGTCGATACTGACAGCTACATCTGAATCCTTCACTGAGCATATGTATTAAACAGGAGGAGAAAACTGTTGGAGAAGTTACATACTGCTGTTCAGTCACTTCTGCTGTATGTACTCCTCCGTGCTGCTTTGAACTGCCAGACTAAGATCAACACAACCTCTCTGCAGAAAGCAAAACCATCCTCATACATCCTGTTCCCCTGCTCATCCCCAGCACAGCCCTGGTTTTCCCACACACACTCCAATCCTCCTCAGTGCTCCCTTGGCATCCCTTTGTTTTGCACTGAGCAGTACAATGTGATCCATTCTGGAAGCACTTCTTGCAAGCAGTAAAATGCATTTTCCCTGAAGCCAACATCTTGCTTCACATTTGCACCATAAAACACCAAGCAGAGCAGAGCAAACTTCCAGGCAAACCAATTGGCCAGAGCCAAGTTTTTGCTTCTTCCTTTGTTTTTTTCTTTGGCCAATTCTGTTACAGCATTACCCAAGAGTCCAGAGCTCAAATGACTGTTAGCTTTGTTTGATCATATATCTAATTTACTTGAACACAGGATCCTGCATTCATTTCTTTAAGAGCCTGAATCAATTTTATGCTAAGTGATTTCTCCGAGTGGATTTTTTTTTTTTATTGTCCCCTTTGCCTAAAGTAAATTAGTGTGATAGCTGGAGCAACCCTGGAATGAAAAGGAGTCAAGTCCTCAAGTCACATTAGCAGGCTTGTTGAGGCCTTTAAACAATCATCACCATCAAAGTACTCCATAATAACTGTAAAAAAGCTAATCACAGGTGGCAGTGGGCGTGAAATGTGTGGCTCTGTGCTCAATCCTTGGGATAATGGGGGTATTCATGGGATTTCTAGAAGGACTCCTTTGTGTGGCAAGTCATGTGCCTGCTGAGCTGAAAGGACTATTTTGCTCAATTTGTCTAAAAGCACTGGCTCAGGAGATAGCTGCAGGGGTTTCAGTGCTCAGGTTGTTTTAACCCTTCCCACGCAGGCAGGTTTTGGTACAATTCCAGGGTCTGTGCTGGGAAGTGTCTCCAGTTTAAGGGAGTGGAGCACATTACCTGTCAAGAGCCAAGAGCATGCAAAGACCACCAGCCTTGCTGGAAAGGATCAGTGACTTTGGCTCTGCCTCTGTGGATACTCAGCTTGAGAGACTTGTTTTTCCCTCCTTGGCAGCACTGGAACTCAGACCCCTGTGAAGCACCTCAGGCACTGAGGCTGAGGCTCAGCCACGACTGAGATATGTTCTCAAAGCCAAGAGTAAACCTGTTTCAGGCTTTCAGTTTGGGCCAGAGTCCCAAGGTACACCAGAGCTTTTCTTAGGATGTCTTTCATAGCAAATAAAACCCCCAAAACCAACACCTTGGTGGTTTCTAAACAACCATCCCAAACCATGGAAGTGTTATTTATTGGGAGAAAGCTGCACAATCTATAAATGTTCTCCTTCCTCCATGAGGTTAGAGCAGGCTCTAGTCAGGAGCTTTCCTGTTTTGGGTAAGGCTAAACCAAGTCAAAACCTGTAAAGAAACCATACCCAGAGTGTTCCACCACAGTCATCCAGGTGGCTGAATCTTGTAATCCTGTTGCTGTCCTGTTTTGAATGATAGAGTATTGCATTGCCAGGTGAAGAAATGCTAATATTGGCTTAGCCAATGAAGGTGTCACAGAGGTCTGAGTTCTCATCTAGTAGAAGAAATGCTTCTTGAGGTTATGTATCAGGGCTGACATGCAGGAGCTCTTGTCTCCTCTTCTCAGTTGGCCATTGCTTTGCTATTGAGCAGCCTTCTGTTGGAAAGACTTTTCCTTTCTTTTTCCCTCTTCCCTTTTCCCTTTCCTTTTCCCTTTTCCCTTTTCAATTTCCCTTTTCCCTTTCCTTTCATCCTGTGCAGCAGGGTACAGCTCTTGCTCTGCATTTGCGGAGAACCCAACACAGCAAGGCCACAATCACAGTCTGCAAAGATGCATTAAACCCAACCTATGCTAATAAATGAAATTCCTGTCATTAGCACATCACAGCAGTGTAATTCACAGAAAATGGAATATAAATAGGTCCAAAAATGTCTTGATTCACATTGCCCTCCAGTTTTGGGGTGAGGGACCAGAGACAGTGGTCCTAAAGCTTGTCACAGAGAAGTTCATGGTGTTGATACCAAGTTGTGCTGAAGCTGGTTGTGGCTGTGAGGATGTAAGAGGCAAGTAAAGAACTGGAATGAGCTATTTGTGCCTGTCCCTCTCTCTCCCTCATACCACACAAATCATTTAAGTGTGCTTGTGGCACCCCAAGTCAATTGCAGCCCTGGGGGCTCTTTTGCTCTCCTTAATTTGGGGGCTCTTTTACTTTTTCTCTCTCTGTCTTCCTCTACCAAGAGTGTAACCATCATTGAAACAGAGATCCAAATCCTTAATTCCTGCTTCAGATAACAGGAGAATTTTCTACTCACCACAGCCCAAATAATCGCAGTGTCTGGAATGGAAAAATTCCAGCTCTGATCTTGAACCTGTCACCTGCAGAGCTGCACAGTTGTTTTGCTGTATTGCATTACCAGGAATAAATTGTGGAATATTTCAGTGTATAACCTAAGCTTTTTTTGGAATTGCTAGGGAAGCACCTAGTTCTTGCTGAGCCATTCTTTGGCAGTGCTCCACGATCGACTTTAGGATTTGACTCCTCCCTGCACGGATTTGGAGTGGAACACTGGTTCAAAACACTTGGCATTGCTGTGTGCTGCTTGCCTGGTGTTGGAGGCAAAGAGCACAGGTGAAATCCTCCCTTTGCTGATAGCATGGCAAAGCTTTCATGGATTTCTGCAAAGCCCAGAGTTCCCCACCAGTGCACTCCCCAGCTGGAAAGTTATCTCAAAGTCAAGAACATTTCAAAACAAATTCTCACCACATTTACTGCCCTAGAGGATGGTATCAGTGTCCATCTATTTTGGACACCCATAAAGCTACTTTGTAGGTAAAATCCTTTTCCTTTCTTCTGTTGCTTGTGCAGTTTGATCCTGCACCTTGCAGCCATTACCTATTGAAGGTACACATGCTGCTCCATTCACCGCCGCAGCCTTTGAAGAGTTAAGCTCTGCAGTCACTCAGAAGGTGGACTTCTGCTTTTCCTCAAGTCTCTATTCATCTCCAGGAACTGAATTTTTCATGCAGTAATTAAAATTTGTAGGTCAAACCTCCCATGGCACCGTTTTCTGCTAATATGGGAGAGCAACGGTCGGATTCGCTTACGCCGCTCTTCGCCGCACTGAGATTTAAAGGATGAAGGGTGACATTTTCCCCCATTTTGTAAATTAATGCCATTGATCTGCCTAACAAGAACAAAGTTAGGCTTCAAAATACCAAATGATAAAGAGATTAAGACTTTAAATGGCTTTCCAAAGGCAACCTCTATTGTAAGATTCCAAGCAGAGTATTGAACTTTCAATTAGAATTTCTAATGGGCTATTGACTTAAATGGATAAAATGTTGCAAGTGATAGCTTTCAAGATGACAAAAATTGCTTAGTACATTCTGGAATATTACTTTATGAAACAAATACTGTTCTGGAGGCTGAGTAGTAATAACCCAGGCCCCGGGCAATATTGTTCTGTGTCTCTGTGCAGCAGTTTTTCAAAATTGAACTAATGCATTTTGAAACATTTTCTCTTTTCATGTTTTGTAAATCTTTGGGAGTGTGAGGTACTTTAACTTTCATGAAAGGATCTGAAATCTCTAGTGATGTAGCTATGATTGCACTCTTTATGAAATACAATCCATCTCCTCAAAGGCTGTATTTTCACACGTTCTTTCATGTGGGGCACACACACCGTCCCACCTCGTGGGCTGCTCCTCACTCAGCTCCAGAATGTGTCTGTTCTGCAGAGCCTGTGCCACAAATAACAGCTGAAACTCTCCCAAATCATCCTGGCACTTTGCACTGAATTCACTTGAAGTCTGGTTATGAAACACCAGCTCTAGTACATTTTTCAAAGGGTATTTTTCAGGGCCTAGCCAGCCCTTTCCAGGATAAAGGGTTAATATTATGCTTATGTTACAGTGCATTAAAAACTCTAATTAAAACAGCATTACATTCCCATCTGCCAATCTCCAGTAATCTTCTTTAATTGCAGTAATTAAACTATATTTACATGTTCAGAATACTTGTAATTTAGCAAATTGCACTCTCTGCTCTACATTTAATCAAACAACCAGTTCCAGTATATTTAGTGTGGAAAGAAGTAATTTCAATGTTTTGATTACTATAGCAGATTTGACAGAGTAAGTGCCCCTCTAGTAGAGACTTTGAAAGGGAAGGCAAACATGAAATATAGTCCTGTTCTGATTGTCATGTGAATGCCTAATTACATGTTAGAGGATTAACTATTAAAGGGTACACACTGTTTCACTTGATTTTTTTAGGCACAGCTGACATAACAGATAATAAAGGTTGCCTGTTTGGGGCTGTTTGGAGGAATATATAAGCTTTTTATTATTATTA
>NW_008664462.1:0-2454 GCF_000695815.1 Acanthisitta chloris | reverse complement strand
GGCAGTCACTGTTCCGTTGTGGCCCATGGGGTGCTGCTGCATGGCCGGCTGAGAAACCTGAGACTGTCTGTAGGCTGACAAGGGAGCCCCCAAGTTACTGCCCTCCATGCCCACTTTCTTGTAGCTTTCCTCCAAAGGACTCAAGATGTCAGACACTGAGAAAGGAGTCGTATGCTTTGGGCTCATCGACATGATTCGGCGGCTGGGGAAAAAAAAAAAAAAAAAAGGAAGGGGGGCCAATTTTTTTTTTTTTTTTTTTTTTTTTTTTTTCTGGTGTTGCCTTAACGCCGATCTTGTTGGATGTACACGTAACCGAGTGGACGAAGTCCGCCTTAATTGGATTGAGTGGAGGCTCAGGGCTGCCTTTCGTTTGTTTTAGCCAGACGCCAGGTTTTAGGCTGCCACCAGAGGCGGGGCATAGGCACTAAAGCAACAAGACAATAGAAGCCTACATCTTGCCCAAGATAATTAGCTTACATGCTGATGACAAGGTACTTTAAGTTTTACTTGTCATGATTTTTTTTTTATGTCTTAAAAAAAAGAGAGAGAGAGAGAGAGAGGACGGGAGAGAGAGGGCGAAAGAGAGAGAGACCCCGTGAGCACTACTCATTTTATTTTTCTCGGGGGTGGCAATATCGTGGACGAGAAATTGAAGGCAAGGCAAAAAGACTACCATTCGACTGGGTGAAAGAATTTAAAAACATCTCCCGGGTGGCAAGGCTGACAACCCAGCCTTTGTGAGAGCTGGGGAAACGGGGTGGAATGCCGGTGAGCTGAAGGACCGAGTCCCCCTCTCCCCCCATTAAGTTTGGTCCGGAAGGAACCTCGCCGCGGGGAGGGCAGCTCTCCGGAGGGCAGACCTTTCCCTCCGGACCACCGCTCCTAGCGCCCCACACTCCCCGTACTGGCTTTTTTGGTGGCCCCGCGGCTGGCCGGGGCTGAACAAGCGCTTGGGGTTTAGCATCTCGGGAACACTCTCTGGGTCTGCCAAGACACACAGTCCGAGGATCGTTTCTGTCCCTAAACCCATAAGTTCCTTTCACCTAGGGATATATATATTTTTAAAATTTTAATCTCAGGGAGAGGTGGAAGATGCAAGTTTGCAAAGCCAAGCAGTAATTTAACTGCATGGGGCGAGAGAGTGATGAAAAATAGGTTAGCGCAAAATGTCGCTTGTTATTCTCAAAGGCAAAGACTCTCACAGGCTCTCGTGGTCCCTCTGAACCTGGAGCTGCTTTCTAAGGTTATTTATACAGCACAGGAGCTGGATGGAGAAGACCTCTCAGGTCATCTGCTATACGACCTTGCCAATGAATTCCCTGCAGTTTCCAATAAACTGCAATTTCTGGCACTTTCGGGTCTGTTCTCGGATCCAGTGTGAAAACAAAAGCGATCCATTCACAGCCACACACACATATACAGGCAGTCAGCAGCTAATGTCACTCGGGTCTTTGAAGAAATCTCCCAAGTTGTCTAGTGTCTCCAAAGCTTATATTTCGGGGTGTTCCGAGCGGAGGAGAGAAACCTCCCCTGAGTGCTTCACACCCCGGCCTACAGCCCTGGCAAACCCAATTTAATACAGCGATTACCTGAATATTAAGAAAATTACAGCGAAGGTACAGTTAACCCAGGGACTTTGAAGTGTCAAGTAACTATTTAGTAATTGCACTTGTAAATATGTTTGTGCTCGGCTGGTTCGTGCTTAAAAATGCAAAAGTGCACTTGCTACCCGGGAATAACTAAATATCTTTGTCTAAAGTGGCAGCATAAATAGCCGGTCGCTTTGTGACTGTGCTTGATATTAGTACATAAGGATCATTTTGCTTCAATTGGGAGGCTCTCATTCACTAGGCAAGAAACCGTTTAAGAGAAAGTAGGTTCCCGTATGAGAGTTAACATCCTTCAAGTGTAAGCCTCAGTCTTGATTACACTTTAGAGCTCTGCAAGAGGTGAGCTTTTCCACACAAATATAATCGGGGGAACTTTCCTTCAATCAGGCCTCCAGCTCTCTTACATCATCTCAGCTGCTTCTTTCGGCACCAGCTCCCTCAAGGCTTAGTATCTCGAAGTGGGCTAGTTGTGAGTCTGCTGGTACACCAAAGGCAGGCAAGAGCGATTTTGGGCTAGAAAGGCGTCTGCTTTTCCCTCTTCTCTTTCCCCCTTTCTTTCAAAATCTTTCTATCTTGTCTTTCCAGATCTCTGGAACATTTCTTCCCCCTCTCTCCCATCCCCCTGCGCGTGTTTTTCAATACGGTCTTTGGTTTTATTTCTACAGAGAGAGACACTCAACCTTGCCTTGGTGGTTTAGTTTGTTTTGGGTTTGTGTTTGTTTTTTTTCCCCCGAATTTCTCAGACACATCAGTTCCGTGCCTGTTTTATGAGCCTTAAAAAGAATGGTGCGGATGGAAGGGAAAAAAATAAATACCACAGGATCCACCAAAATGACGCTGCGGT
>NW_008664461.1:20339-28348 GCF_000695815.1 Acanthisitta chloris | reverse complement strand
TTCGCGAGGCGGGAAGGGAGGACGTTGTTCCCTTGGCGTCGATGGGAGGTCTAGAAGGAGGGTGGAAATAACGTGGATGTTGTTTTCCTGCCATGCTCCAGGCTCACCCCGATCTGCTTCCTGCTCCTCTGCTGCTTCCCGTCCTGGAGGTGTGGATCGCAGAATGGAGCTTTTTCCACCTTTGCTCTGTGGCTCTTACTCCAGCTGTTCACTAACCATTACTCAATCATCCTTACTCCTTTTCAGCCTTTTTTACTCCTTTTCAGCCTTTTAACAGGGCATTTTGGGCTTCTTTTCCCTGGTTACAGCAAGAGTTTCCTGGCAAGAGTGTCATGGTAGGACACAATTGTATCTTGTAGGTAACACAGTGAAGATGGTTGTTCTTGGCTCTTTGGCTTTGAAGGAAAAGGTGGAAAGAGAAGAGAGGCTTGTGGAAAACCACCCTGATGACCTGTGCAAGGGGGTGGCACTCAGGTAGACCAGGAGTTGTGTCCTGGGTGCTACTGAGAGCAGAGTGCAGAGCTAGAAATGCTTTAGGCCACCTGGTCCCTCTTGCTCTCTCTTGTTGCCCTTGGAGCTGGGCTGGTTGTTTTTGCACCACTTGGGTGTTCTAGGAAAACATGGCATTACGATGGCAAAGGAAGCCAGAATTGCAGTGCAGAGGGAACTGCAGGAAACAATGTTGACTGTTTCTGCTACTGTGATAATTAAGACTAACCAAGTGAGAAATACCTGCTCTCTTCAGAGCTCTCGGATAGGAGTGTGGGGTCTGGTTGTTCTGTCTCAGCAAGGAAAGGCCTCTCTGATGCCATTCTCCATCCTCAACCAGCTCAGAGGCTTTGTTACCTTGAAGATCTGTGTTTAGAGTCTCAGCATTCCCTTAGCAGTGGTGCTGCTGCTCTCAGCTCTGCTGTTTTTCCTTGCTTACAGCACTGCTGGTGAGTTCAGGCATTATTTGTTGTGGCCTTGGTCATGTTGTTGCTTTAATGGTGAGGAAGGACCTGGTGCCCCAACCAGAGTGGGATTGGAGTTTGCTCAGTTGCACTTAGCTCAGTTTTCCTGCTCTTTTTCACCATATCCTTAGGAAAGTTGACATTACCCATTTTTGTCATTGCAGAGATTTTTTTCCTGTCTATTTGTGTGTTCTGTCCCAGCCTTTCAGATGTCTCCAGGGCTCAGCATTCCAGGGAAAAAACTGTCATCCTCACAGCTGTGATGTGCACAGCAGGAGAGAGAAACACAGGATCTGTGTTTGTGTGTAGCCTTATAAATGCTGTGCTTTAATTACATGACATTAACGTCCCTGAAGACATCCTGGTCACTGGTTAGGTTTTTAATAACTTTTAGTTCTTTCAGATGGACAAAATGCCAAAGTTTACACAGTCACTAGCCCTATATGTCCTTCCTGATGTGGTTGACTTTTAAAACCCTTCAGCTCAGACATAAAACCTCGTATCCCATGTGCTGAGGAACAGGCTGGATGCCTTCCAAATACGTCTGGAAAAAAAAAACACATCTTGGAAACAAAATGAGCACTTTGCTTGGAATTGAGCTGTTCAAGGTGATCATCTGCTGTGACTCACTTGAATGGTGCTCGGACTTGGCTGGAAATTTGCTGTACCAGTGTCTGTGTGTTCAGTGGGCAGAGAGTGGAACTGGGAAATGCAGCACAGCTCATTGCAGAGCTCTCCTCCCTCTGCCCACCCTGAGGATGTCTTAAATCACAGTAGAATCTGCTTAGCATGGCAAAACAGGCTGGAAAGCTTTGGAAATCGTTTCCAGGGCTGTATAACTGTCAGAAGTGAATGTCTCTCTGAGAGCTGAAGTGGCAGTTGGACAATGCACAGGATTTTGTCGATGGAAGATGGACCTGTGTGAATCTGATTCCATTTCCTTGCTCTCCTCTCTGAGGATGCTTTGCTGTGGCTGGGGGTGGTGGTTTTGGAATTCCCTGATCACTCTGCATTTGTGAGTTACAATGTATATGTAAAATGAGTGATTAGGACCTGGAGGTTTATCTGCTCTGCAGGGACACTCGAATAGAGCTGGGAAACTCTTCCTTCGTGTCTGTGGTGCAGCCCTGAGGACACACTCCTGGTGAGGTTTAGCAGATGTTGTGTACCACTGGTGCTGTGTGGATGCACTAAATCACAACCTAAATCACTCTGCTGTAAAGAGATGAATGTTTCTCTCCTAAAAGGTGCACAAGAAACCATCTCTTTTGGTTCTTTGAGGCACAGTCATGTTTAGACATCTGTTCTCATGGAAAATTGTCACTGCAGAGGTGTGTTTGATTCCCTGCTGCCTTCCTTTGCTCTTCCTGCTCCTTTCTTTAGGATCCAGATTTTGGCAATGGTGTCTTGAGGGCATGAGGCACCTTTTGGGCTGCAAGATGCCAGTTGCTACACGACAGGGATCCTTCAGGCCTACTTCTTGTTTTCACCAGGATCTGCTCAGCAACGATTGTTATCTGAGCTGGTGTGTAGTGTAACTTTATAATGTGGCTGTGACACAGCCCCAAATCCCTTGTGTCCCCTCTTAGCCTTTGGCAAGATTGCTCCTGGCAACTTGCTCTTGTTTGAGAAGTCAAATGACCCTGATTTCACCACTCCCACCCCCACACCTTTGTTTTGTAAGCTCACCGAGTTCCAGCCCTGCCAAGGGTTTGTTTTTAGCCTGAATTCATCTCGGTGTGACTTGGGAAAGGAAAAGCTGCTTCTAGGAGCAGGGGAAAAAGGAGTCCTGGGCTGCTCTGCTTGGGTGTAGTCTGAAAGGTTTCAACACTAACCTTCTAGCTCAGGCTTTGTGCAGAAACATGAACAACCTGTGAGCAATTTCAAGGTAACAGGGAGTAATCACTTCAGGCTCTGTGGCTCTGCTTATCTCAAGTGTGGACTACACCAGAGAGAAATAAGTAGGTGTTTATATTATAATGCTCCAACGAAGAGAATTCACTTTTAAATACTTTCACACAAGCTTAAAAGCACCTGTTGACTTTTTAAACATGTTCCTGGGACCTGCTGAGAGGAGAGAAGTCTGTGTAGAGATTTGCTGTGATCCTCTGGGTGGTGATTGGAGCCCTGCTGTGTGCTGCTCATGAGGGCTGTGTAGGCTTCCCGTGAAGAGAACTTGCACATTTTTCACACCCTGTGTTTGTCAAGTTTGTGTTGGAAGTAGCAGCATATGGTACATGTAACTCTGTGATGTCTGGATATTTTTTTTTAGCTGAAGTTGGCGCTTGCCTTTCCTGCTGGGAATAGCATGGCAGGGTGGTGTTTTGCTCTGGAAGATATTTTTGCTTTCCATTTTGGAGTGTCTGATGGGTTTCAGGAGTGAGTTCTGTTTGTCTTTGGTTGCTGATGAATATTAGAGAAATCCTAGAGCACAGTGCCTTGAGTTCATAAGTTCAGATCTTGTTTGGAATCAGGAATAACAAAACTACTGCAAAATGGCTCTTTGCTGCTGATAGGAAATGGCTTCAGAACTGGAGCAAGATCAAATCATGGAATGTTAAGGGGTTGGAATGGAGTTTATAGATCATCTAGTCCCAACCCCATCCCTGGGCAGGGACACCTCCCACCAGAGCAGGTTGCTCAAGGATTTATCCAACCTGGAATGGAACACTGCCAGGGTCAGGGCAACCACAGCCTCCCTGGGCAACCTGTGCCAGTGTCCCACCACCCTCACAGGGAAAACTTCTTCCTGATATCTAAATTCCCCCACATTTTTCCCCTTTTATACCCATTCCCCCTTGTCCTATCACTCCAGTTCCCTTTCCAGCTTCCCTGGAGCCCTTTCAGGTCTGAGGTCTCCACACAACTTTCTCCTCTCCAGGCTGTAACTGCCCCAGCTCTGAGAGGTTTGTGTGCAGCCTGTGTACCCCCAGCCCTATCCTTCAGCTGCACAGTTCTTGCTGGTAGTTCAGCTGTGGTGACAGCAGTGCAGGTAATTATGACACCTGCTTTGCTGGTGTGTACATTTGTGTTTCCCTGGGGCAGTGCCATCTTTCACTCTGCAAAAAAACTCAGACTTTTGGGGTTCATGGCAGAGGAGCTCATGTGGGTCTACGAGCAAAATACAGAGTAGGTTGTGTTCCTGTATGGCTTTATATATCAATTTGTCCATCTAATTTGCATTGCCTTCATTCTTGGGTGCTACCTCACAAGCCTAATTAGTGGCAGTGAAGAGGTGACTGATGAGCCAAGATCCAAACAGAACTCTGTGGCAAAAAGCAATGGATCATGTTCATCTTAGTCCCTAAGGGAAATCCTTTATCCTAACACCCTTAAGTCTTAGATTGACCATTACGTGGAGATTTTTAGGCCTGTTGTGTTTAACATGTCTCTGGGAGGTGGATTAAATGGAATACTCAGCTGGGGAGGAGTGAGTTTTGTTTCTACTTTTCCTTCATTTGTTGTTGGTGGTGCTTTAGAGTGAGTTTTGTTTCTACTTTTCCTTCGTTTGGTGTTGGTGGTGCTTTGCAGTGATTCACCCTGAGTTATGCACCAGGTTAAAACTCATTTCTAAATCTTTTGGATGATTTTGAGAATTCTTAGATCAGTTCATGACCTTGGTGTGTTTTTCTCTTTAAACCTCCTTACTAACAGGCGAAACAACCAAAGCTCATCCTTCATCTCCTTACTAACAGGCGAAACAACCAAAACTCGTCCTTTGCGTTTAATCCTTCCTCTTTCTTTTTATGACGCCATAAAACCAAACTGAACTTTGCCTTTTGACAGGGAGAGCTGACAAGTTTTGCCTTTCAGAGGCTCCTCTCTAAATCCAGGCTGTTTTGTTGCCTTGCAGGCTGCTATATGGCAAGCACTTAACCACTACGCCTACCGCGACGCGGTGTTCCTCGCTGAAAGGCTATATGCAGAAGGTATGTACTTTGCACTCAGAAAGTTGATGTTTTTGTTCATTTTAACTGAGGATTTTAGAGCCTCTGCCCCCTGCTCTGTTTTGTCCCTGTTCTGGTAATAAAGTTGTGACTTTCTGCTTGGGGAAAGCAGAAGAATGCCACACAATTAGGTTGGAAAATCAAATCATGGACCAGCAGCAATGTTGTTTTACGGTGAAACCTCCTTAAAGCTTGGAGTTGTAAAATGTTTACAGTGATCTGGTTATGGTCTCAGATGGGATAGAGTTGGGTTTTTTAATAGCCTTAAGCAGTGCTTGTCTTCCAAGGGCACCTGAGGGGAGGTGCAGCACACAAATTCTACAGGTTGGCTTGACATTGGGAATTCTCTTTGCTAGCAGTGCTGTTCACATACATTGATTGGTGTGTTAGATGAGTCTTGTGATGGAGAGAGAAAACTGAGACAGAAGCAGAACGTATGGAACAAGTATCTCCTGTTGAATTCCTGTCAGTTGTAACACTGTCAGGTCTGGGATGTCTTGGACACTGAGCAGGCAGCAGTTACCCAAATCTGTGTTCTTCCTGGCTGCTTTTGTTGTCTCCTAATTTATTTTCTTCCAATGCCTCAGATAAATTTTTTTGTTCTATGCTTCTTTCTCCTCGATCCTGGGGGTCAAGTTTTCTCTGTTTTGAAGGGTATTGTCCCCTAATCACTAATAAGAAAAAAAGAAAACCCCAACCCTTAAGCTAAAATAACTTCATATAATTCCTCATGCTAAACAACTTGAGCTTCTAGTGTGAATTAAACTGTACAACCTATTTCATGCTCTGTTTTGGAGTGAAATGTTTTGCCTGCCTGATTTTGGAGAAGTAAGGACTTTCCTTCCTCATGTCAATGAATGAAATCTGAGGTTTTTGAACTGGTGCTTAGATGAGAAGTGTGGTGTAGAATATTCTGGAACCTCCTACCCAAGGGCATAGTGTTTTAGGGGTGACAGAGCTCCCCTGAGCACAGCACACTGTGCAGGGCAAGGTAATTACAGAGGGTGTAGGAATGAACAAAATCCACTTTTTTTGCAGCAGCCAAAAGAAAAATACCTGACTTGATAGTGCCACATCTTTACAGACCAGTTCTCTGCACGAGCACTTGAAGCAGCTTTGTTCAGTGACCAGCAGTGCTGGGAGGAAGCAGAGTGCACACCAGCACTTGGCTCCAGCAATTAGCTGCCAACAAAACATCTGGTTCCTGCCTCAAATAGGTAGTTACACAGCAGAGTAGAAGCTGCAGAACTTGAATAGAGTGGCTCCATGTTGGCAGGAGTGATCTCACCCTGAGAAGAACTTCTTTTAAGTCTACCTGCAATTACTGTCCTTGCAGGCACATCTGTGGCTCGATCGTTTTTTTTCCCAGAACTCTAGAGTGTTAAATTGGTGGATAAAAATGGATTTAACTTGAATTTTCTCTGATGTCTTTAGGATAAGTCTAATAAAACGTCTCTGTTTGGGTTTTCAGTTTCCATTGTCACTGCCTAGGTGATGACACAAACTTTTAAAATACTCAATTTTCAGTCTAGCAAAGGATTTGGGCAGATTTCCCAAAGAGGTTTTTGTGAAATGCTCGTATTGATTTTTGGGAAGAGTTCCCTGTAGGGAGGTGAACAAACATCAAAATGGTTCCTTTTAATACTGAATTCCACTTGCAGGATAGTGTGTTCTGAAAAATGGAATGCCAGGTGGGTTTCTTCCTTGTTTGGAGTGTGCATTTGCTTCCCTTCAGACAGCCTTTGGTTTAAAACACAGCATTGTGTGAGGGTGAGGTAACTCCTGGGGAAGTGCAGGAACTGGGTAAGCCACCATGGCAAAAAGCAAAATCTGACTCTGCAGGTTTTAACTAACTTCAGGGGTGAGTTCTGTCCTTTGTGCTGTAATCACAGGTGAAGTCAGTCTGACCTCAGTGTCAGACCTGGGTGCCAAAGCAAGTCCTGAGCACAACATCCTCAGTGTGGTATCATCCCTGCAGTGGAAGAGGTGTGAAAGCAGACAGCAAATTCAATCCTTCCAGTTTCTGTCATAGAGAAACGTTTGTCTTGATCCCTGTTCTGTTTAGAGATGATTTTTCCTGATGCTTTGCTACTTCATCCAGAATTTAGAAGCTGGTGAGGCTTCAGTTTGGGAAGAGGATTTATAAAAGCACAGAATCACAGGATGGTTTGGATTGGAAGGACCTTAAAATCATCCAGTCCCACCCCCTCCCATGGTCAGGGACACCTTCCACCAGCCCAGGGTGCTCCAAGCCCCATCCAGGCTGTAGGAGAACTTGTCCCTATTGCTAGTTCCCAACATGAAATAAATAAAACACCAGAATGGTGATGTTAAGCCACATTCCCAATCCATTAGTGAGTACAGGGAGCAAAAAGGACCAGACTCAACGTTGGGGCAGAGGTGACTGGTAATTCAGAGACTAATAATCATTAAAATCAGCAAATCTGCTCCACTAAGTGCAGGTGAAGCATTCTAGTATTACATTTTTCTACCCTCTCATCCCTAGGTGACTTTAACTCCCTGCCCTCAGTTCCTTGGAGCAAAAGGGGGAAGAAGCAGCTCTGATGTTTGGTGGTTTCTCTTTCAGTGCACTCAGAAGAAGCTCTGTTCTTACTGGCAACGTGCTACTACCGCTCAGGAAAGGCCTACAAAGCATACAGGCTCCTAAAGGGACACAACTGTACCACCCCACAGTGTAAATACCTGCTTGCAAAGTGCTGTGTGGACCTCAGCAAGTAAGTAAATCCTTGAGATCCTCTCCAGGGTGACAAATGCATTGATTTTCCAGTTTGGCTTTCTCTTTTAAAAGCTGTTACGTTGCATAAACTAGAAATCCGTTGGTCCTTCAGCTCCAAAGATTGTAAGTTCATTTTGGTTTCAGATGTGGATGTAGTGAACATTGACTATTCTTGCAGAACCCTCTAACAGGTGTTGAATAACTTTAGACAGGAGTTGCCAAGCTGTGTAGAGGGAGAAATCACTGATTGCAGAGGTGGCTCAAGGAGACCACTCTGGGAACTGTTTTGGGTTTGTGTCCCTCTGACACTTTATTTCCCCAAGTGTTCCCAGTGTGTTCCCATTGAGGACAGGTCTCTTCCCTCAAACACTG
>NW_008664461.1:14547-20329 GCF_000695815.1 Acanthisitta chloris | reverse complement strand
CTGCTGACAGGAGGTGAGGGAAGAGCTGGCAGACAGATTAAGAAAAACCCACAACAAACCCACTCAGAATCCACATCCAAGAGTCCTCTATTCAACATCAGAATTAACCTTGGTAGTGTCAAGGTGTCTTGCAGGTTTTGTGGAGTCTGCCAGCAGCAGTGTAGAATGAAATTGCTCAAGCTACAGGCCCTAATGGCCTCAGAGTTTGTTCCCCAGGGTATTTCCTTTCTACATCTTTCAGCTCAAATGTAGGAAACAGGATCTGGCTGAGGTGCAGGGAGGAGAGGATGAGGCACCAAGAAAGGCAAAATCTTGTTCAGAGTACTTTAAATGCTGTGGGGGTTGTTTACAGGAGCTGAAGTGTCTCTACAGAACAGCTTGTGGTGGTTGTGTTGTGGTGGTTTTGATTTGTTTTTCTCTGAGTGTCTTTCAATGATCCATAGAAGAGTTTTGATTTCTTTAGAACAGGTACAGGATGTTTAGAGTTTTGCACAGTGTGATGTGATGATCCTGCAAAGTGTAACCAAACAGAGACCTCTCCAGAGGCTGCAGGAGCATCTCCCTGGTCTTTGCCACTCTCTTTAACAGGCAAATCCTGTGATATCTTGGAATAGTCAGGATGTCTTGAGTTGTTCAGTTCCCTTTGACACTTCTGGAGTTATCAGGATAGAGATTTTTTTACGTCTTCCATTGAAAGGGAAATCACATTAGTGTTCTACTTGGAAAGGTCCCATGGAATAAATTTGAAGCTGAACATCCTCTCCCTAGCTGTTGGTGTGTGCACACTGTGTTTTGTGTATCTGCTTTTGGACTGGTGTGGGATTTGGGGTTTATTTTGTCTTTTTTTCCCCTCTCAGTAGAGCTGTTCTGCTCCAGAGTCCTGAAGCTCCATGTTGCTAGAGGAATCCATCGATCATTTAACATTCCTTTGCAGGAACTAGCTTGTTGTGGTTTGAAACCTGTGAACACTGGCAGTGGATTTCTGTTTTTGTTTGCAGCAGGGTGAAAACACTGGTCTGCCAATACTATGAGCCTTGTAACCCCTCTAAACCTCTTGTTTTTTAAAAAGGCTTGCAGAAGGAGAGCAGATCTTATCTGGTGGAGTGTTGAATAAACAGAAAAGCCATGATGACATTGTTATGGAGTTTGGTGACTCTGCATGCTTTACACTCTCCTTACTGGGACATGTCTACTGGTAATGTTGCTTTTTTCTTTTGCTCAATAAAATTTGGGGGTTTTTGCTTGACCAAGCCCAGTTTTAGTCAAACCTATCTTTAGAATACACCTCTCTGGGTATTTGGCCATTTTGGAGCGTGATGGATGCAGACAGATAGTTGTGGAATCCATCTAACTTGGGGATGCCAGAATGGTTTGGTTTTTTCACCCAGAGTTTGAAGCACCAATGCCTCATTCCCAGGGGGTTAAGCATGCAGTCCAAGAGTCTCTGTCCTACCTTTGGATGTGCTCTGTGATCTTCCCTAAGGAAGACTCTCAAGGCCTGTTTTGTTTCTCTGTACCCCTCAAATCAAAGTTCTGAGGGTGCCAGGCAGAATCACCTGACAAATTTAAGCCCTTTTGCTTTTGCCCAGGCCCAAGAAATGTTGCAGTAAATGGGAATGATTGAATAGGAATAGTTGGGCTTTGGATTCTTCTCTAGTATATCTGTTGTCAATTATTTCAGCCAAAATACTTAAGGGTTTAGTTTAGCCCCTAATTTCTATGCAAAAATACTATCCATAACATTGGCTGGAAGTCTGGCAAGCAGTTTTGTTTGCAGAGGAGAAAAAAGCTGCTACAAAGAGCAGCATCTCCCTAAACTGAAAATTCTCAAGCTATTCTAGTGCTTATGTAACTTTTTTTTGACAACTGTGTCTAAATATGTCAAATAACTTCAAAAGAACTTGATATTACTGTGTGGCTTGAAAAAAAAAAAAGAAAAGAAAAAAAGAGGAATGTTGCTGTGCCTCTCAACATGTTTTTGTTTTTCAACTCCTCTTCTGGAAAGCTCTCTGGAGCAAAAGTGCTGGTCTTGAGTTTCCTTATGAACTGTTCCATTCTTCTTGCAGCAAGACAGACCGGCTTGCCAAAGGATCTGAATGTTACCAAAAGAGCCTTAGTTTAAATCCTTTCCTCTGGTCCCCCTTTGAATCACTATGTGAAATAGGTGAGTCTGCACAACTGGGTTTTGCTCATGAAGATGTTGTCTCTGGGTTTTGGTTACATTAAGTTTTCCATTTTGCCATCACCTCTGACAAGGTTTTACCCCTAGTCCAGAATAAGGGAAGTGCCAACAGAATTCTCTGGACTTGTTTCCTCAGCAACAATGAGTTTAAACTCCTTAGCTAATGTTTAGAGCTTTTGTCTTGTTTTCCTCCATTTTCACTATACGTTTCTGGATTTAGCAGTACCATATGTTTTCTAGCCTACAGTTAGTGAACCCCTAGAAACTCTGTGTCTCAGAGTAACTCGAAAAAATAAGTCTGTTGTTTAATAGCACTGGTTGTCCAGAGTTCTGTGGTGGGAGAACACTTGAGATTTGGTGTGAGGGGCCCAGAGCAACCTGGGCTAGTGGGGGTTGTCCCTGCCCATGGCAGAGGGTTGGAATGAGATGATTTTAAGGCCTTTCCAACCCAAACCATTCCATGATTCTATGACATGTTTTAAAATGCTTTGTCCCCATCCATGTGTCAGAGTGAAATTGAACCCAACTTGAATTGGGTTCAAACTGAAAGAGGGAAGTTTAGGTTAGATATTAGCAGGATTTTCCCTGTGAAGGTGGTGAGACACTGGCACAGGTTGCCCAGGGAGGCTGTGACTGCCCCAACCCTGGCAGTGTTTCATTCCAGGTTGGATAAATCCTTGAGCAACCTGCTCTGGTGGGAGGTGTCCCTGCCCAGGGCAGAAATTGGGGCTGGATGATCTCTAAGCTCCATCCCAACCCTTAAATTCTATGATTCTGTGACTATTCAGAGTATAGACTGAGGAATAACTCTTCCAATCTCCTTCCAATCTTGCAGGTGAGAAGCCAGACCCTGACCAAACATTTAAACTAACATCCCTACAGAACTTCAGCAGCTGTCTGCCCAACACTTGCACAACGTTGGTGTCTAACCACAACATATCCCACAGACAGCCTGAGACTGTCCTCACAGAAACACCACAGGACACAATTGTGAGTGTTTTTGCTGAAGTCATGGTAAAATCACTTGCTAAAATCATTCAAAGCAGTTTTTACAGCTTAACTGAGCAATGCTAATTAGAAGCCACACTCTGAGTATCTAACACTGCTTCCCATTCTTCAGGAGCTGAACAGAATCAACCTAGAATCCTCCAATTCAAAATATTCCTCCTTGAACTCGGATTCTTCCATGTCTTACATTGACTCAGCTGTGATTTCACCAGACGCTGTCCCTCTGGGGTCAGGAACTGCCATACTGTCCAAACAGGCTCAAAATAAACCAAAAACTGGAAGGAGTTTACTGGGAGGACCTGCAGCTTTGACCCCACTAACTCCAAGGTAAGTCCTTCATACTCAGAACACATGTGTAGGTACAGTGTTGTAAGTAAGGCTGAAGAAATGAGACCTAAACAACTTCTCTAACAGCTCTTGGCCCTGGTGTTGATCTCCAACCAACACTTGGTGTTTCTGAGAGGAATTGTTGATTTAGTATCTTACTTATTGCTGTGTTCGCACTGGAAAAATCTCTTAAATGTTCTTCCCCCAGAGGTGTTTGGGCACTGAACAGCTCCCCAGGGCAGTGGGCACAGCCCAAGGCTGACAGAGCTCCAGGAGTTTTTGTACAACACTCTCAGGCTCAGGGTGGGATTTTGGGGTGTCCTGTGCAGGGACAGGAGTTGGATCAATGATCCTTGTGGGTCCTTTCTAGCTCAGATTCGGGTCTGGCTCTGTTTTAGCCCAGCCTCAGGCCAGCTGTGGGTCTGACACTCAGTACACACTGACCTTTCCTCTCTGTTTTGTTCTCAGCTTTGGAATTTTGCCACTAGAAACCCCAAGCCCTGGAGATGGATCCTATTTACAGAACTACACCAACTCCTCCGCTGTCATCGATGTGCCATCCACCGGAGCACCTTCAAAGAAGGTATTTTGCACTCTGCAGCAACAGCTGCTGCTCTAGGAGCTTCACATTGCAGTGTGCTTGAAAGGAGAAGCCACAACACAGATAGAAAACCACGTGGGCTGAATTGAGCTGAGGTTTTTTCCCCCCCACCCAAATGCACAGGCACCTAAGGAAGGTGCTATATCTTCTCTCCATCTTCCCCCAGAGAGGATTGTCCAAACACTGATACTTCCAAACCACAAAGGATTCAAACTTTTCAGGTTTCAGGGAGGAGTTTTGTTTTGTTTTATTTAAGTAATGTATTTCCAGAAGCTTCAACTGAGCTGAAGTTGCTGCTTTCTTGTGAGCAGTTCTTGATTCCTAGTGTACAGACCAGTGGAATAAAATCCTGCTCTGGTCTGTGGACTGAGGGAATGGTGCTGCTTCCCTCAGTGAAATCTTGGGAAGAAGAAAGTAAAAATTGTCTTTTTTTTTCACTCAGGAAGCAACTTGCCATAGTTGCCATAGTGATAAATGAGAGGTGGAATGTTGGTGACAGTTGAAGAACTATTTGTTCCTTTCTAAAAACAAAAAACCTGAGGATTTTTCCCTGTATTTTTAGTAGATCTACAAGTTGCAGGAAGGAATGTTGTGTTTTATAGGGGGCAAGGGAAAACTCAGTGCAGGTAATAGTGTGGAGTCCCTCAAAAAGGAGAATTTGAGTCTCCATGTTTGCTCTGGACAAATCTTGGTGCTCCTGAAAGGGAAATTTGGGAGCTGCTAGGGGTGTGCTCTGTATGGCTGATCCAATTCCCATCCTGTACTTGCTCAGGACCAAGCAGTTTTCCATGGTACCTTTGGAAACACTTGTGTGGTAGGAATTACAGTGTAGGAGGGTAAATTTCCAGGAGTCTGAACATGGAAAGGGTAAGTAAATGCAGTTTTGAGAGCTGAAGAGCTTTGGGGAATCAAGTCAGGTTTGCTGTTTCGTTGCTTTGAGAATGGCACAGCAGCACTGAGCTGGGAATTTCTTTGTGCCCAGATGGGTCTGTGATGCTTCCAAAACACAAACATTTAACACGTTTCAATCAGCTACTTAAATTCTGCTCCATGCTTTGTCAAATCCAAATGATTATGGGGCCACTTTCACTCCTGCTCTTCCAGACAAGGTTTGGTTGAGCTGTGGTGAGACTGTGCATGGCTCAACTGAGGCAGTTTCCTAGGAAACACTTATGTAAGGGAGTGAAACATTAGGATGAATCCAAAGGTTTCTTATCTGAGTGGGCAGGTTTGCTTCTGGGCACCCAAACTATCCTCTGGTGTCAGGGACTGGGAAGGGAGGGACAAACTGGTGTCACTTGTGCTGCTGTTGATCTTAACTTGCCCATTTCTGGTGCCTTAAGGAGCATCTCTCCCAAACAGCCATCTCTGAGTGCAGTGCTGGTGTCCCTGGAGTGGGCACAGAGATTTGTTTACCAAGCAGGGAATGAGAATCTCTTCTGAACCCTTCACAAGGAGTTTGCACAGCAGGCAGTGAATTCCCCCTTGAACTTGTGCCTCAGGTCTCAGATTCACAGTCAGGTTATCACAGCTCAAAGCTCTCACACCTCAGCTGTGCCTGGGAAGGTATCAAAGTTCATGTTTTATGTTTTCACACATCTTCAGAGACTTGAGACAACGTTTTGGTGTTAAGCCATGTAACCTGTGGCAGACAAAAGCTGCAG
>NW_008664461.1:10030-14533 GCF_000695815.1 Acanthisitta chloris | reverse complement strand
AGCAGGAAGTTGCCTGTAGGGATCTGTTAACTCTGCTGCTTAGTGCAGGGCCCTCCTTGGGGAAGCAGTTTAGCTCTGTGTCTGTTCCAGAGCCTTGTGCAGCAGTGAATTAGTTTGGGCAATAGGATTTAGGCTATGAATAGGTGTGCTAAAGGCAGTATCAGGCTCAGGTGCTGTGCTGGGTGTCCCTCAGTGGTGGAAAGCTGCTGGATGGGATTGTAATAGGATCATTCAAAAATCTCCTTATTTCTTTCTTTATTTTTTTTTTTTTACATCTTTCTGCAAGGAAGGAACTTTAGATATGACACCTTTTAATTCCCTTTTATTCTTGCACAAACAACTAAGGTTTTTTGCCACTAGATGGAGATTTTATGTCCTTTAAATAATGTGCATAAAGTTGTTAAACTCAGTGTTACTGATAGGTTAAGAGGGATGAGAAATACACCTGAGGGTTTCTCCTTGAGATGGGCAGGAATGAAAAATCCTCCTGAGGAGTGAGAAATCCTCCTGAGGGTTTCTCCCTGGGATGGGGAAAAATCCTCCCTCATTAGGGAAGTAATTGTGTTTATCTTTGTGCAGAGTTTGGGCACAAAGGGTTTGCTGTGGTGGAGCAGAGATGGAGATTGTTTAGTGACATAATAACAAACCTGTAGAAACTTTGTGTTGTGCAGACTGTGAGCAGGATAAGCCAAGCTGGGACAAAGTCTGTCTTCTCCCAGAGTGGGAACAGCCGGGAAGTCACTCCAATTCTTGTTGCACAAACACAGAGCTCTGGTCCACAGACAAGGTAAGACAAAAATCACCTTGGGATTGCTTTTCTTGGAGGAATTTGGTGCTGTTGGCTCAGCTTGGGTGGATGTTGGGTGTTCCGTGTGATGGAAGTGTGTGTGGGTTTGTTAGGTGAAATAACTCCAGTCACTTGTTAAAATAATTGAAATTAAACAGTTAAATGTTGAGTTTCAATTTAAAATAATTGAAATTAAACAGTTAAACTTACTGCTGAGCAGTTACACCTTTTCAGCAGTAAGTTGAAGAGTAGTTGGAAGCAACTTCTGCTCACGTTCTTGATGTGCTTGAGTGTACACCCTGGAAATGAGAATGCCCATGCTATAGTACTTGAGTGTTTTTGTTCAAACAAAGACAAAAGCTGCTGTTGTGACATTTCTTTTCTGTTTGCTGTTTGTTCTAGTACAACACCTCAGGTATTGAGCCCAACAATTGCTGCTCCACCCAACGCACTGCCTCGACGAAGCTCTCGCCTGTTTACTAGTGATAGCTCCACAACAAAGGTAACAAACCTCATCCTCTGGGGAGTTTGTGGCTTTCTCATCCATCCCACTCTGCCAACTGCTCCTTTCCCCACCTTCCCAGCAGCTTAAGAACAGATCCTGCACTGAGCAGAGCATGGCTGGGCATGGTTGTTACCTATAACTTGTCACAATTCCCTCTCTCAACTTTACTTCTCGGATTTAAAGATTCTTTATATTTAACTTTGCTTTTTCTTACTTACAGGAAAATAGCAAAAAATTAAAAATGAAGTTTCCACCGAAGATTCCAAACAGGAAAACAAAAAGCAAAACGAATAAGGGAGGAATAACTCAACCAAACTTAAATGACAGTTTGGAAATTACCAAGCTGGACTCATCCATCATTTCAGAAGGGAAGATTTCCACTGTTGCACCACAAATCCAAGCATTCACCCTACAGAAGGCAGCAGCAGGTCTGTTGGAACACTGTTGGGCTGGAGTAGGGTAAAACTTGATGTTTTAAGGTTGCATGAAAAAAGGTGTTTCAGTGTTTGCTTCTCTTCACCTTTGTGTGATTACTCAAATGGATTTGGTTCTCGTGAACTTACACAGTATGTGAAGAAGTGTTAGAAGTGGCTAATTGTAAGCTGATCTCTTGCAAGCTCCTTGGAAACTGGTTCAGAGGAGTTACTCATAGCCCACTCACCTCCCCTCAAAATGGGGTTTGTGGAGTCTGTTCTCCCTTTGCATTTCCCATTTGTCTAAAAACAAGCCTTTAATTCAGATTGTCAGAAAACCCTAAGCAAAGTGCTGAATTTCTCTCTTCTGGCTCAATAATGTTTCCAGGCAGCAAGAAGGTGTATCCATGGATACCAGGCGTGTGGGAACTGTGCTCAGACCTAGCAAAGGGTTTGAATAGCTGCTGTAAATGCACAACTCCACCTGCCCTGAACTCCAGAGCTCCTTAAGAACTTGTTACATCTGACTTGTGTTGCAGAGGTTGATGCTCAGAATATTATCCTCAAGTTAAGAGTGTATTAACCTGTGCTGCATAGGATGTTAAGGGGTTGGAATGGAGTTTATAGATCATCTGGCCCCAACCCCATCCCTGGACAGGGACACCTCCCACCAGAGCAGGTTGCTCAAGGCTCATCCAACCTGGAATGAACATTGCCAGGGTTGGGGCAGCCACAGCCTCCCTGGGCAACCTGTGCCACTCTCTCACCACCCTCACAGGGGAAAAATTTCTGATATCTAACCTAAACTTCCCTCATTCAATTTATCCCCATTGCTCTTTGTCCCATTACTGTTTGGGAACTCCTGAAAGATTTCCATAGACCAATTTAGTGCCTGCCACACAGGAGAGAGTTCAGCAGTTTGCAGTAAATAAATCTCAGCTGTCTGTTTTGTTGTTGTTTGTTTTCCACCTTTTATTTATTGTGTTTTTCTCCCAGAAGGTTTGATGAGCCTTCTTCGGGACATGGGAAAAGGTTACTTGGCCTTGTGTTCCTACAACTGCAAAGAAGCAATCCACATTTTGAGCCATTTACCATCTCACCACTACAACACGGGCTGGGTGCTGTGCCAGATAGGGAGAGCTTACTTTGAACTGGCAGAGTACATGCAGGTAGGAGCTCTGAGGGTTGGTTCTGCCTCTTTTCACTTTGGTTTGACAGTTTTGCCCAAAACCTGCAGAATTCCTGCAAAGTCTGTGGAAAATTTTATAGACTCATAGGATGTTAAGGTGTTGGGATGGAGCTTAGACATCATCCAGTCCCAACCCCCTGCCCAGGGCAGGGACACTTCCCACCAGAGCAGGTTGCTCAAGGCTTTAGCCAAGGTTGTAAATTAGATCACTGAACAATCTGAGCTCTAAACCAAAACCTTCTCTCTGTTGTAGTTAATGCAGATCACATCAGTGACCTAGTTTCCTTTGCAGCCTCAGAAATGAAGCATTGGCACAGCTGAGGTGATGGCAAACTGCTTCAGAAACACAAGTGTGAGCAGTTAAGGGTAATCCCACAGTTTAACTTTCCTTGGCACTGCTGTGCTGGCAGCTGCTGTGCCCATTTCTGAAGTTTTGAAAACACTTTTTGCTAGGACATGTGTAAGGGACAAACAGGAGGTTTTAACTGTGCACACAGAGTCTGCTGAGAGATGGAGCACATTGGGCTACTTAAGAGTTTGTTTTGGAAGCTGAGGCTAAAGACCCTAATCACACCATCCAGAATAGTTTGGGTTGGAAGGACCTTAAAGATCATCCAGTTCCACCCCCTGCCATGGGCAGGGACACCTTCCACCAGCCCAGGGTGCTCCAAGCCCCATCCAACCTGGGCTGGGACACTCCCAGGGATGGAACAGCCACAGCTTCTCTGGGCAACCTGTGCCAGAGCCTCAGCACCTCCCAGGGAGGAATTCCTTCCCAATATCCCATCTAACTCTGCCCTCTGGCAGTTTAAAACCATTGTCCCTTGTCCTGTCACTGTTTATTAGGATGGTTAATCGTCATAACTGGCCCATAAGTCTGTTACACTCTCTGATTTTGTGGGTAACATTTTTGCCTCACTCGAGCTCTGATAGAGACAAGAATGCAGTGTGAGTCAGCAGGAGTTGGCTGTACTTCTGCTGGCAGAACTATCCTGGGCTACAGTCACTTCCTCCTCTGGAAGGGAAAGCTCCAGGACTCTGTGTGGAACACTCACACAGCAAAGAGGATGCTCAGGCTGGACATGAACCTCATGCTCTTTGGTGGGTGGAATTTTGTTGTGAGTTTGATTTCTGTTCCTAGGCTGAGAGGATATTTTCAGAAGTAAGGAGGATTGAGAACTACAGAGTGGAAGGCATGGAGATCTATTCAACCACACTGTGGCACCTGCAGAAAGATGTTGCCCTTTCAGTTCTTTCCAAGGATTTGACAGACATGGATAAAAACTCACCAGAGGTGAGCAGAGCATGTGGCAATGTAAAGTCATGAGATGGAAAGATCCAGGAATCTTTCAGTGGATATCACAGGAAAAATAACGTGCTCTTAAGAGTTGAGAAAACTATAGGATATTGGGTTGTTTTTTGAGGAGATAATCCTGTTCTTGTTGTCATTAGCTTGTCTAAGAGTGGAAAAATCAACCCCAAAGCAGCAGTTGGTAGTTGCAGTGAGATTGTGTGGAGAGAGGGAAATGTGATTCTCATCCAAGGAGTGGAGAACAGTTTTGTGCTGTGGCACTTGGTGCCAAACACTTGGGAACCTCAGGCTGTGATG
>NW_008664461.1:0-10008 GCF_000695815.1 Acanthisitta chloris | reverse complement strand
GGAAAGAGGAGGTTCCTGCTTAGATTTTTCCTCTGTAGAATTCCAGATTTGCCAGTTGGAGGAGCTGAAGAGTGAAAGTTCCATCTCCCCCTTCATTATTCCTGAATATCCAGGATGTTTTATTTCTGGCCTTTTCAACGGCTTCAGAAGCTTAGTCATTAGTCATCAAAGGATCTAATTGGCACAGACTTGTTGGGTGTCCTTAGGTTCTTCATTCCTGTGTTTCAGCTTGTCTGGCTGAGGTGTATTTAGGCCTCACAGGAATGAGACTTCACTGTGTATTGATTACTCTTGTTTTTTAATCCAGGGGGAGGTTATTTATGATTCTGTAAAGCAGGATAGAAAAACCTGTTCAGCTCAGACTTTTAGTCCCTCTGAGTTGTGAAAAGGATTCCAATCTTTCCCTGCTGGTTTTTTTTTTTTTCCAGGCCTGGTGTGCAGCAGGGAACTGTTTCAGCTTGCAGAGAGAGCATGATATTGCCATCAAGTTCTTCCAGAGAGCCATTCAAGTGGATCCAAACTATGCCTATGCCTACACCCTGCTGGGCCACGAATTTGTCTTGACAGAAGAACTAGACAAAGCCTTGGCTTGTTTTAGAAATGCTATCAGAGTCAACCCTCGACACTATAATGCTTGGTAAGGATGGATTCAGCTCCTGATATTGCATGTGCTGCAGAATTCCTTGTGGAGGAATATCCACTGCTTATCATTTCATGGAATCCCAGCATGGTTTGTGTTGGGAGGGAATCTTTGACCCTTCCCACCCTGGAATGGGGTTGGCAAGTCTACAAACTATTTCTGACAGGTTACACACACTGGCAAAGGCTTAATTTGGTTAAAATACAGTTTGTTTTCTGCTTACAGGTATGGACTGGGAATGATTTATTACAAGCAGGAGAAGTTCAGCCTAGCAGAAATGCATTTCCAGAAAGCACTTGATATCAACCCTCAGAGCTCAGTCTTACTGTGTCACATCGGAGTGGTAAGTACACTGCACTCACTCCATCCCTGTGTTTTATTCTGTCCCTGTCCTCTGCAGTGGAAAAGTCACTTTTGCCCCTTTTAGGAGTGCAGTGGTTCTGTCCTGGCTGTGTGTGGCTTTGCCCTTGTTCCAGGCAGGTGTAGATGTGACAACACAATTCTTGGGCCACTTCATGCCCAAGTGGAATTTAACAGGATCCCTTCAGCCTCCATCCCTCAGCTCCATGTACAGAGCCTTTGGAAAAGCCAGGCATTTATCCACCTGCTTGGAAAACAGTAACCTCACCAGCAAAGCTGCTCACAGAGTTGGGAGCCCTTGGATACTCGTGGCGGTGACTTCAGCCTGTGTGGGAGGGATGGGTGATTACCTGCTGGCACTCGTTTGCCTGCTCTGGGCCAGCAAAGCTGTGCCAGATTGACAGGGGTAGTGACTGCTGCTCACTTGGAGACAGGGAAAGGCTTTTGAGTTCACTCCTGGCCAAAGGTTAAACGATTTCTGTCAGCCCTTGGGTGGGGAGAAGGTTTTGGGGTGGAGTCGAGGTGCTCTGAGGAACCTTGTTCAGACTTGGTGTAGAGTTGGGCAGATATTTCTTTCAAGGAGCAGATGGTAAGTAAACCTAGTCAAAAGGGTTTGTCCTTGCCTGGCAGCTGAGCTGCTATTCTCCCTTTCTGTGCAGGTCCAGCACGCACTGAAAAAATCTGAAAAGGCTTTGGACACTCTAAACAAAGCAATTAACATCGACCCCAAGAACCCACTATGCAAATTCCACAGAGCCTCGGTGTTATTTGCAAATGAAAAGTACAAGGTAAGGTGGCCCCAGGCAGCAAATCTGGAGTTAGCTTTACATTCCTGTAGCTGGGAATGGGGATGCTCTGGAGGCTGAATGTGGACAGGGACAGTGAGGAGCATGAGGAAGAGCCTGCAACACATGAAGCATTTGCCACTGCACCAAGGGAACTGTGTTCAGTCTGTTGGTTGCAATAAAATCTGGGGCCAACAGGGGTTGCTTTTTGATGACTATTTAGCCTGACCTGTTATCAGGAGTTTACACTTGGTGCCTAAAACACCTCAGCCAAGTGCCCCAAATCCAGTGACAGCACTCAGAACTTGCTGTTAGCAAGTGAAAAACCAGAAGCTAAGCAAGTTTGGTGACCTGAACCCTGCTTAGAACAAGAGAAGCTCTTCCCACACTCTCTTTCCAGTGACTTCTCCTCTGCCTTGTTGGTTTTGGCCCCAGAGGACAAGCCACAGTCTGGTTTTGTTCCTTCAAAAATGTGTGTGCACATGGAAAGGGAAAACTTGACTTTAAAACTCTTCTTGTACATTTGCAACTGAAGCAATCAAACACGAAATGTATTGAGGCCTGAATGAAGTTTCCATTCATAGTTTGGTTTTAAAATTGAAAAGCAGAGGAAAAATACCTCTAATAGTTGACTGTCTCGTTGTCCTTGTGCTGGTGAAGGAATTCCTTGACCCTGGTGAAGCAGTGGAAGAAAACATTTGTGCTCTTTGTCAGGCTGAGACTTGCAAGACTCAAGTTATGCTGTTCACATGTACCACATGAAACTCAGAGTGTTTTGGGTTTTAGCACCAGCACTAAGAGAATTGTGACAGGGTGATAAATTTGGCTACTTCTGGGTAAATAAATAGGTTTACACTTTGATTTCTGTGGCAATCCCTGACTTGAAATTGTCTTCACATAACAGGTGTTAGTGGGTGGAATGGAACTTTAAACCCAAGGGTTATTTCTAGCTGCAGATGGAGTATTTTAGGTGGAATTTCTCAGCAATGCCAGGTGACTGTCACGACAGGATAAATAGCTCCAGCATCAACAAGGAGTTCAGAAGTGAAGTAGAAGCTTCACTAAATATTTTGGGCTTCAAATGGCTGATAGAAGCACAGTCATTTGTGGCAGTCCCTGAACAGACACCTGAACCCAGAACCTTTGAAAAGCACAGGCTTGAGACAGTGCATCCAGCACAGAGCACATCAGTACTCCTGTGTTTTAAAGCTCAGCATACAAAAGGAGTTGCCCACTGGGACTACTGTGGGCAACTGTCCAACCTTGTTGGGGCAGGAGGGAGTTTCTGTATCAGGGTTTAGATGTGTTTTAGGAAACCAAAGTCCAATAAACTCTTATTTCTGCCATGATGAGGCTGCAAGATGCTACCAACTCGAAATGAGAAGCTATGTGAAGGGGATTCCAGTGCTTCTCCTGAGGTTGTGCTGTTGTTCTCGAGGGAATACACTGTATGGAAATGGCAGGATTTATTTTTTCCACACTAGTGCTAAGTCTGTTTAGTGATGTCACAACTTGCAGCCTGTGGCTTGTACTTACTACCCTCTGTTTTCTTCCTTTCAGTCTGCTTTACAAGAACTTGAAGAACTGAAACAGATTGTTCCCAAAGAGTCTCTTGTTTACTTTTTAATAGGAAAGGTCAGTACATTCTTCAGTGTGATCACAAGTTCTTTAGGTTTTGCTATGCTTAATGACTGAATTTGATGCCTGTCTCTAAGCTGCTTCCACTTGGAGGAGTATTCTAAAAATTCCCCCAGGCTTTAAATAAGGCTTAGTGCTCACAGCTTTGTTATGTATCAGCTTATAAATGCAGAGGACAGTTAAAGAGAGCTGGAGGCTGTTCCTGCAAGGAAACAATCCCAGAGAAAATAACCCAGGCCACTTTATTCTTTGCCTGCTTTGGTTGCACCACTGGCAGCTTGAAAGAGCTATCCCAGGATGGGTTGAGTTGGAAGGACCTTAAAGATGCTCTTTTTCACTCCCTGCCATGGGCAGGGACACCTTCCCCTAGCCTAGATTGCTCCCAACCCCATCCAGCCTGGCCTGGAACACTCCCAGGGATGGAGCAGCCACAGCTTCCCTGGACAACCTCTGCTGAGGAGCTTTAAACAACTTTTGCAACTTTCTTTTGGGGTGTTTGGTAGCAACAAGACAAACTAACCTTCAGCACAGTCCTGGAGAACTCCCAGTCAGCAAGGTTTTTTATACTGGGGAGAGGTAAAATCCAAGAGAGGTGAAAAGATTTGGACTGAAATGTGTTGATTGGGGTTTGTCCTGGAGTAGCTCAACCCCCAAACTGACATTAGTCATCTGTCCTTAAGGACAGAGAATCCCTCAGCTGCTGGTTTAATTGGATTCTGTGATATTTTTGAATAGAAACATTTCTCTTTCTACAGAGATTTGTTATTTCCCTCAGGACTTGGAACTTTTTCCTCTCCACCTCTGTCTCTTCACATAAAACATCAACTCCCTGTGGCACATTTGTTGCCCAAACCTTCAAGTATCAACTTGGTGTACATGTGCAGCCTTTTATATGCTGTTACTTTTCTTTTTAGGTGTATAAAAAACTGGGTCAAACACATTTGGCCCTGATGAATTTCTCCTGGGCAATGGACTTGGATCCCAAAGGAGCCAACAACCAGATCAAAGAGGCCATTGACAAACGTTACCTTCCTGACGATGAGGAGCCCATCACTCGAGAGGAGCAGATCAGTGAATGTTACCCCTATGAGTCAGGTTTGTCTCCAGCCCTTTGTCTCTTGGGGAGGTCTTTTCCACCTCCTCCTAGGTGTAGGTGTAGGGAGAAGCTCAGTTTAGTGAGTGAAACACTCTGCTCAGCCAATCTCAGCTCCTGGGGCTCTTCATTCAGCAGGCTCCATTAACTTTTCTCCTGCAGTAAGCAATGGAGTAAAGGATTGTGACATGGAGTAGGACAGAGAGAACTAAATTCATGCACATCATGGTTGGCTAATAGTATCCCAGGGGAGCAGGATATTCCCAGAGCTGCAGGTATTTCCTCTTAGAAGCATCAAATCCTTCCGACGTCACTGAGTGGCAACTGAAATTGCAGAAGCTTTGTCAGAGTTAAACAGGGTGTTGGGTAAAAATACTTGGTCTGCTGAACATAAAAGGTAGATTTTGATGGAAGTCGTGGAAACTGGTTTGAATCAAGAGAAAATAAACCACTCCTGGCAATAATTCACCAAAAGGAATAGCCTTGGGTTTCTCCTCTCTCTCAGTTTTGGATTAGGAGCTTAAATCCCCCAAAGCATGGACAGTCCTACATAGTGACCTCTCTGCAGACTGAAGGAGGGAGAAAATAAAGGCTAATAAGCAATTTAATTCCCTTCCTGCAAAGAAAATATATGTCAGGATTTGGATTCTTATTACTAGACATCTGCTGTGTCCAAATCCTTGACAGCAGCAGTGGGGAAAGGTGACAACTCTAGGTCACACTGATTTTTAGTGACCTCTGTGCTTTTTAGTATGGGAAATTTACCCTGCATTGCACTTCCTGAGGTATCCAGAGGTTTCTCTCTCCCTGCCCTTGGAATTGGGCTTGCTCAAGAGTCTGAGCATGTTCTGCCAGGAGATGGAGACAGAGGCTTGAACTGCTGAGCCACACCTGAGCTGTATGAAACACCCACCCAGAGCCAACCAAACGTGACACACATGGAGAAAGGAAACCCAACAGCTTAATCTGTTCCTCTCTTTCGTGTCCAATAAACATAAACAAACCAAAAGTGTTTGGCTCTGGGAGCAATTGGCTTCCCTGGCTGTGCAGGGAAGTTGTCCAGGAGCTCCACAGCCTCAGCTGAGTGACTCTTAGGCTGCAGGAGAAGCTAAAGGAATTGAAGGTAGTTTTGGGGGAAGGGAAAATTCTTGATACTATTTTGGTTAGGTAAGGTATTGTTGGCTGTGGCTGCTCCAGCCCTGGAAGTGTTCAAGGCCAGGATGGAGCAACCTGGGCTAGTGGAAGGTGTCTCTGCCTTTGCCTGTGGCTCCTCCAGCCCTAGAAGTGTTCAAGGCCAGGGCATGGAATGGGATGAGCTTTAAGGCCCTTCCAACCCAAACCACTCTGAGATTCTCTCACTTACATAGACTTCCTCAAGCTGTCAGGGCTCAGCTTCAGAAGGAAAAGGGGAGAAGCCAGATGGCTTTCAGGCATGCTGAGGGGAAGCCCAAACCTGTTGCTGCTGTGCTTTTGAGGAGCTGGAGCAATCTCTGCAGTGGATCAGCCAGAGGTGTTTGACTCCTTTGTGTCTCTTGTCCTTGCAGTTGGCACAGATGAGTCCCAGGAGAGCAGCATGACGGATGCAGACGACACACAGCTCCATGCAGTTGAAAGTGATGAATTTTAACCTCCAGAGCAGTGTCTGAGCTTGAGTGTGTGACTGGTACTGTCGTGTTCTCCCCTTCCTTCGCATCCTGGGTCTTCACATCACTGAGCCAGCACTGTCCTTGTTCTCCACTGACACCACGAGTGCACCTCAGACTTAAACTGTACCAGAGTTCATGGCAGTGCAATATCCAGCTGCTACTGAGTCTGACTCGTTGGCTCTTACACGTTTATGAAAGTTGACTGAAGAGGAAATGCTGTTTTTTTTGGACTCCCCTTTACTGGAAAACAATATCATGGAAGACAGACTTCTGTGGTTTGCTGTATGGAATCCAGTATCTGTGGGGATAATAATAATGATGCAGTGTCTTGTTCTTTTTCCTGAATTGTGTCTTCATTTGAGTCTTTCTTGGTAAGCAGAGTGCTGAACCTCATTTCCAAGTTCTCCCAGGACAGTGGTGACACACACAGGCTGTCAAAAAGAAAAAAAAAAGGCAAAAAAAAAGAAAAAGACTTTTGCATATTGTAGTGTAAGTTAAATGCCAGGGAATGTCAATGACCTTAAAGCTGCAGTGTCTCCAGTGAGCAAACACAGGCCTGGGAGCATGTCAGACTGCACCCTGTGTCCCTGCTTAGAGTGAAAACTGCAGGAGAATCACATGGCAGAATTAAAGCTTTCAGTCAATGCTTTCATGTTCTAACCATGGATTAATTTATTCACACAGGTTCTGAAAGGTCAGTGTTTACTTTGTGCTTCAGTCAGCACCACCTCACTTCGTTTTTCATACACCCCTTGACTTGTTCATATTCCCCATCCCCCCCCCTTTTTAGGAGTAAAAATTAATAAAGGGCAAAAAACCAAGAGAGAAATGTAGCTACAAGTTGTAATGTGACAACATCAACCCCTCAATCCTGGGGACTGGGAAGACCGTGGAAGCCTTAATACAATCAGAACCTTGGTCAAACACATCAGAGAATTATCTCGGATTAGTGACTCATTAGATCTGTGATCACTTCTAGACCTGTTTTGTCGGGTGTGGTCCAAGCAGGACGCAAAAAAAAAAAAGCAAAAAAAAAAAAAATGTGCACTTATCCGTCTTATTTTTTTTTCCTTATTATTTTTTTAAGCTGTTCTTTTGGTTACTCACTCTAGGAACACTTTCCTTTCCTCCAGGGGCTGCTGGGGAGAGGAGAAAGCTGCACCACTTTAGCAAGTCCCAACTGCTCTCTGTAGCATTCTGCAGCAGCCACTGGTGCCCTTTGTGCAGTGATGATAAAGAAAGTGTATGATATAAGCAGTTTTAAAGAGCAATTTATGCCTAATAAATTGGGAATGATACAGATTTCATAGCAACTGATTTGTTGTGATCAGTCTTAATGTCCTTTTTTTATTTTTTTCCCCTTTAATCTGTTGGGTTTTAGGCGGTTTAGTTACCTTTGCACTTCAGTTTCTTTGATATTCTGTCCTTGTGCACTGGGTACAGTTTCTGTCCCAGCTCCTCCCTGCTCAGGAGCCACACAGATACTTTTATCCTTGGAAAAATCAGCCCCAAGTGCTGAGCAAAAATAGAATCCTTTGGGTTTTTGGAGGATGATCAGTAACAAATAGGCTTCAACTCCCCTGGCAGCACCAAAAGGAACCTCTGAGGAATGATGAGATGGTAAGGGAGGTTTGTGCCTCTGCCGTGTACTTGGCATCAGCTGTTCCTGCAAAGTCTGACTGGAAGAATCATGGCCCACTTTGGCTGGATGGAGCATTCTGGATCTCACAGCTCTTGGTGTGGCTGGAGGGTGATTCCCTTTCCTGGTGAGTCTCCCAGGGGGGAGGACACAGGCTCAGGTTTCCTGAGACTGATCTGCACTGGGGGCAGAGCTGTCTCTGTCTCCTGCTGTGGTGTTCCCATCCAGCCTTGGAGCCTGTGGCAGCTTCCCAGCACATCCCTCACCCTGAGGAGTGTCTGAGCAGCTCCTCAGCATAAGGTCTGGAGGCAGCACTTATGGAATGCTGCTAATTACCATGTTAATTGGCTTCCTTTTGGTTCCCACCATGTGTTCTAAGCAGAAAGGAGGGGGAAGCAGGTGCTATTCACTTGTCCATAACCAATGCTGTTGTGTAAATGGGGACCAGAGATCCAGTGACTTAGGGGCCTTTCCCCCTTTTCTTTTACTCCCTAAAAACTGTAGTAAACCCCTCAACCCTCTGGAAAAAGCTCTTAATTCAGGTGGGATGCTCAAAGGACATTCATGCTGCCTGGGAAGGTTTAGTACCTGAAACCATCCCTGGCTTTCCATGTGCATCATACCCAAAGTGACTCTTCCTTTTTGCCTGGAATCCTGAGGCACATTTAGCCTGTGCTGCTATTTTACCTTCTAAGGAGAGACACAGAGCATTAGATGAGTAAACTTTAGCTCTTTGAGGAGGGACAGGCAGGAGGAGGGTGACCTGGAGGAGGCACCGGGAACCAGGTGAGAGCAAATGTTCACTGAAAACAATTAGGGAACTGTCATTTCCTTCCAACAAAACTATGGAAAAATGCAAAGTGTGGGTGTGGTGTTACTATTTGCATTGAAACAATGTAATTATTTTTTTTTTGGCTTTTCTTGACTTTTCATTTCGAAAATTGTACAGTCTTGGGGGGGAAAAAAGTCTTTTCCGTTAATATATTTGCGATTCATTCAAGGACGTGGAAAATCCAAATAAACTACTTTTAAAAGCAGGTTTAGCCCCAGGTGCTTTGGGTCAGGGGTGGGATTTGGCCTGCAGGAGAGGGACAGAGGTTGGGAAGGGTGTAAGGACACACCTTGGGGTGCTCTGAGGCTGTTTCTGTCCTGTGGTACTTGAGGATCCACATGTCACCTGTGAATCTGCCTTAGGCTTCAGCCAAGGGGGAATTGTAGGTGAAGTGTGGGATGTTACACCTGATGGAAGGACATGGACCTGTTGGATTGAGTCTAGAGGAGGTCATGGAGATTCTCCAAGTGCTGGAGCACCTCTGCTGCAGAGCCAGGCTGGGAGAGCTGGGGGGGTTCAACCTGGGGAAAAAAAACCTGGAGACCTCAGAGCCTCTTCCAGTGCCTGAAGGGGCTCCAGGAGAGCTGCAGAGGGACTTGGGACAAAGGGATGGAGTGACAGGACACAGGGAATGGCTTCCCACTGCCAGAGGGCAGGGATAAATGGGATATTGGGCAGGAATTGTTCCCTGTGAGGTGCTGAGGCTCTGGCACAGGTTGCCCAGAGCAGCTGTGGCTGCTCCATCCCTGGGAGTGCTCCAGGCCAGGTTGGATGGGGCTTGGAGCAACCTGGGTGAGTGGAAGGTTTCCCTGCCCATGGCAGAGGGTGGAACTGGATGAGCTTTAAGGTCCTTCCAGCCCAAACCATTCCACGAGTCTGTGATCCTCCCCCCAGCTCTGCTGTCCCAAAGGGAAACAGCAGCTCTTGTTGCCATGAGTAAAGGAGCAGATCTGGATTTCAGCTTGTGGGACACGAAGTTGGGCCTTTTATTGCGATTACACCCAACTTGTAACCGAGATAAAAACTAAACCAACTAAAAAATCAACAGTTGGGAGCAGCCGGATGAACTCTACCACTTCACCCACCACATCAACAAGCAGGAAAAACCAAGGGAATAGTTTTCTTGGCTGAGAGAAGAAGATGACACTGAGGTGTCCTAGAGTCAGCAGTGTGTGGCTCAGGAGGGACTGGCAGAGCTGTGGGAGACACAACACGACCCGGAGAGTGTCCCGGGCTGGGGGACAGGGACAGTCCCCCGCGGGTGGAGCAGCCCACGCCCCGCGGGATGGGAGCAGCGAGTCCCAGGCCCAACCCTCGCACGGAACACGCTGTGCTCACTCGGATCACCATCAGTGACAGCTCCGTCCGGTGCGGG
>NW_008664460.1:106414-137175 GCF_000695815.1 Acanthisitta chloris | reverse complement strand
AAAACCTGGAAAAGAACTACTCACAGACTTGTATCGCTGAGTAGCAGGTATTTGTTTATTCAGCACTGGGCACAAGGGGGATCACTCCACCAAACTTGTGCAACCAGGGGCTAAAACTTCACAGTTTATATACATTAACTGCTTATATATATTCATTATTTTCAGGAATGGGTGGTTATTATTACAATTAGTCCTCAGAAATTATCATATTCTCCTCCCTTGCCCCCCCCATTTGGCATTAGTCCAATGGTCTCTGGTGGTTGTCTGGGGGTCTTCAAGAGGAAGGCTAGTAGTCTTCATCAGTTCAAACTGTTCACCTCATCCCTTAGCACATGCGCATTATACTTGTTTTTTACTATCTTGGTGAGCTCAACACTCTTCTATGTTAATTAGCTAAAGCAATCCTAGAATTAGCGTTCTAATGCAACTCATTTATTAGAGCAGCAGAAGGGTAAGTACATAGGAGAGTTTTCAATGAGTAGCTCATTCTGGAAGTTGATACTTTCCTTGGGATTTGAACCCTTTGTTGGTAAAAGTTTGGATTCCAGACCTTTGCAATGTCTTCCAAAGTTATTATCATTTGAATGTACTGTGAAAGCAGTTTATAGTCACAAAATTAGAGTAGCATCAACTTTCTCTTCAGAACTTCAGCAGAGATTAGGTTACATTGTGGCTCAGGAGGATTTCCTCAAACACAAAGGTCAGCTGGCCTTTGTGTGGCTGGCAGAGACACTAATGAGATTGACCTGTTGTGCACAAACAGGAATTTTTCTCTTCGGTAGTTAAATGCTTTTTTCACGTGCTAAATGTTATTGAAACTACTGAAAAAACATTTAGTTATGAGTGGTAGCAATAAAGCTGACATAGATCTGATTATAATAGACATTCTTTATGAGTATGCCAGAGGAAGTTCATAATGTATGTGAGGATTTCTCAGGTGATTAATCTTTACAGAAATATAAGTATTTGTGTAATGGAAATAATGTTTCTCTTGAAAATATTATTTTTCATATGCTGCTTGCAAACTTAGCATGAAATAGATTTAGATGGCAACGAGTTCTGAGTTGTTAAAACAAAGAACATCATCAAGGCCAACTTTCTCTCTGTAGCTTCAGGATTTAGCTTCATGGTGCACAGTGTTAAATATTGAACTAATTTTATTAAATGCAAGGCACACTCATCTTATTTAGCCGGTGGTGAGTGGTAAGTGGATAAAAAAACTATCTGAATGAATCTCAGTAAATGCGGAAATGAACTGTAGATATACATCTAACCTTCCATGTTATACTTTGGACTTGTAAGACTGACTGGAAACAGACAAAATTACCTTTTTCAGGAGACTTGATTCTTCCCATTCTGTGTGTATTAAACACCCCAGAGGAAGAGCTGTTCTTTAATGTGGAGAATGGTAGTAGACCCTGGAAGAGGAAGATGGTAAATCTAATTGGATTTTTGATCATGATTGAAGCTGGGTGAGTGGCAGAAGACAGAACTTGGCCTAAGTTTGCATGTGTGGGCTGTTTAGTATGTCTGGATGTGCACACATAAAATATATACGTCATAGTTGCATATAGTCGTATCTATGAAAACAGACATGAGTTACTCTAGAGGTGCAAGCTGTGGATTTTTTATGGCAGGGCTCAGTTAAGAATCTGAATATGATTCCAGTACCTCAGGACCTGAGGCATAAACAGCTGCACCTGTGCCTTCATGCTAACCTGGTCTGATGAAAATTATTCTTTCCAAGGGAAACTTGTTTAGCTTGTCTAAAAATTGGATGGACTTTTCTTCTCTGCTCTATAAAAGTCTTCTGGAAAAGATTAAATTTGAACTAAAAAGAGGTCATGCCTCAGTAATAAACCACAGTCTGTAAAACATACTCATTTACTGCTGGCTGTAGTACTAAAACCTATTATTATACACTGGACTATTTTTAAGGAAAACGAATTGATGATAAACCCCCGATGTCAGTAGTTTTTATGGAACCCAAGAGAAGAGACTGTATATTCTGTCCCTTTCACTAGCAGCTCCTGTAGGGATTGATGCTATGTGTCTCCTTCTGTGAAGCACTCTGAGCTCAGGGGTAGTATTCCCCTTACCTGCCCTTATGAGAGAAGTCCTGTGGGATTTGACAGGGAGGAAATAGTAATTTCAAAAGAACACACAGCATTTAGATGTTCTACATCCTCCTTTGGACTTTTGGTGATCTAACAGATCCTAGGAAATAATTTGATCTCAATGTAGAATTATAGAATGATTAAAAGATATATTAAAAAGAAGATAATTTTCCACACAATACTGAGCATGTTTATGACTGCAAGAAACAGATGTATGTAGGGGCATGTGTCAAATTTTTCTTCGTTGCTGTGCCTTAACCTGAAAATAGGGAACCTCAAGAGGGAGTAGGCCCCTGTGCTAGGTGACTCTGCTCCTCCTGTCCCAGTCATAACCTGGGAAGAGCTTGGTACTGCTGCCAGTGCCACTGAGAAACATTCATGCTCAAAGATTTCTGTGAAACATGTAAGCAATATAATAAAAAAACTTTGGTATATGGAAAAAACTTATTGATATATTTCACTTTACTAACTACAGGTTTCAGCAGACAATATTTCTCTTTATTCAAGGGCAGAATGAGCCTTAACCTAGAAATGGTGTCCAGAAGGTCAAGATGCAGACAAGAGAAGGACTAGAAGACGCAAAGCTTGGAGATGGCAGAGTAGTAATACAGTGGCACTGTTAAAAAGGAATTTAATCTACTTATATGACTCAAGAGACTCGGTCACTAAGTATGTCTGTTGTGTGGTGTATCTGCACTAGCTAATTGAAGAGAGGTGGCCTTAGAAGAGAGAGCATTGTGTGGCCTATTGAAAGCCAGCAGCAGTGAAGAACTGTTTCAGATAAGGGAGGCAATTAATTTAACATCTCTGGTTGTGACCTTATTTTCTTCTTTAGCATGCACTGCTCAAAGAAAAGGGAAGGTTTGCTAGAATTGCTTGAGGAGGGCTGTCTATAGGCTTCTCATGTTTGCAGCCAAGCATCACTTTTCAAATCCATCAGTGAGATGACATTCTGTACAGTGCAGCTGCCTTGGAGCAGCAACTTTTTGAAATTTGTTTTGGCCAGAAAAATATAGCTAGCCAAACAGATCTCTGATGCCTAATGCCACGTTTGTTTCAGGAATCTGCTGAGCAAAGGCCGTAAGAAATACCAGGTGGATGGACACTGTGCTGTGCAGTCTTCTGAACTCCTCAGACAAAAGTTGTTCTGTACAACGTAAAGTATTAGCAAGAATTCTGCAAAATTCCCAATATGAAGATCTTCAAAAGTTTACAGTTACCATCAAATACTTGGGCAAAAGAATACCTCCCTCTTCAAACTTCGAAATAATATCCTTCACAGATGGTGATAGCTAAAATAACAAAGTCGGTTTGTTGTAACACAAGAAAGAGTTAACTTATTTTGAACTAAAGTGGTTCAGAAATAAACCACATCAGAAATATCTCACATAAGCTTTCAAATTTGATCTTGAAGAGAAAATCTGGTTTGCAACAATTGACCTAGTTTATACCCTAAGACTATAGGAATGGGTGTGGGTTTAGGGCAGAGTTTACATGGATACCTACTTTTTTTTAGGACAACTTTGCATGGCCCAATGAGCCAGTGCCTGGGTATAATGCAGTCAGTAAAAGTCTTTTTTCTTAATTAGAAAAGCCACATGCCTTGCCATTGCAGTTTTTGGTTGTGTGTGTGTGTTTTGTATTTTTTTTTTTCATTCAGTAACACAGAACTTAGAGGCTACTTCTATAAGAATCGAAGAGACTTGTTTTTGTTTTAAATAAAAATTCACAGTGCTATAACGATGGCTACAAGCTTGTACAGCACTGGAGTGTACTCTAGACTTAGACTCCAATGACAGAAGAGAATCCCTGCTTCTTCCTTGTCAGTGGTTCTTTGGGCTTTTTTTTCCTTTCACATGGGATGGACAGATGAGCTTCAGATGAAACTGAATGGGTGAATTTGCTTGCAGCCAGTCTGCGTGGGATTTGAACTGACAGGCCTCATGCTGCTGACCTCCTGTGTAAGCTGGGCAGCCCTCGGGGTGCTATTTAGAAATGCCAGTGCTCTCTGATTTCCTGCCATTTGCTATTTCACTGTACAATTATTGATATATTTAAGACTCTTTTTAAAATATTGGATTAACGCTTTCAGATAAATTGTAAGCCTGGGGGTGCCTAGTATGTCATTGAGAGGTTGTTAAATGGTTTATCTTGATAGTGGGTTTATTCTTAGGTACTTGCTTATGTCAAGGTAGTTCAGGAGCATTTTGAGAATCCTATGTTTTGAAATTAGTATGTTAAACACATGAAGGATTTTTTCAATCAGCAGTAGAAATGTTAAACACGGTATGTCAATATTGTTTGCTATTAAAAGGACTGTCTGTATATTAAGTGAAGCAGGCTCTCTAGTTGGCTGGAAGGGACCCACAAGGATCATTGAAATCCAGCTCCTGACCCTGCATAGGACAGCCCCAAGAATCATGCCATATGCCTGAGAGCATTGTCCAAATGCTACTTAAACTCTGTCAGGCTTGATGCTGTGACCACTGCCCTGGGGAACTGTTCCAGTGCCCAAACACACTCTGGTGAAATACCTTTTCCTAATATCCAACCAAAACCTCCCTGACAAAAAAAACCCAACAAGCTGAGAGCTGAAGACAGACACACTGCATAGGTAATTTTTCTTTTGCTGAGTAGTTGTCCATGACCTGGGTAAGTCCTCCTGCTCAAGTTACTGGACAGATTATACTGTCTCCCGTGCAGGGTGCACAGCAAGTTCTAGCAAGAGAGAAAAAAACCCAAACCTGACAATTCCTGTGTTCCCCTCTTTCTCTCTCCCCATCTCCTATTTCTCCAGACACTATGGCACATGACTTGTGGGGTTTTTCCTTCCTAATACTAAATTGAAGTGAAACTGGTAAAGAAGCTTATTGCTGCGTATGCTGCTGAGTTAGGGCAGTTCTGTAATAGCTGTGGTGCCCAAGCTAGTCATGAGCTTCAAACTGCAGGGTGCAAATCACTGAGACAGGGTAGTATTGTTTCTCTGTGCAAAGTGACAGGCCTGAACTGAATGTGCCTCTGGAAGTCCCAGGCATGGGGAGAATTGTCTTTGGCACCTGAAATCAGAAGAACAGCTTTGCAGCACGCAGAACGCTCTCAGTGCCCATAGCCCCTGCAGCAGTGCTTAGTGTCAGCAGGACAGGGTTTGCACAGTTGTTCTGCATCATTTGAAATTCCAATCTTAGTCAGAATATCTACTTAGAACAGCTTAACTGGTAGCTATTACTGCAGCAGCTGAGTGTTTGTCTCCTCTGCTATTCCTCCTGACCACGTTGTCTTCACACTGCAGTTGTGGATCACTGCTGTGACAAAAGCATTGGGTCATTTTGCTGCTTTAAACATGTCAGGAGTAGATCAGCTGAGGAAGTCACAGCTCGAGGTCACTGGTGGCACTGAAAGACCTGCTGTGAGAGGAAGGGAAAGAAGGTGTAAAATGTCCTGTGTGACAAGTGTGGGTTGGTAGAATGAGATTTGATGTAGTGGAATGACAGTTTGTGCTGACCTGTTGGGAGGGGGAAGGACCTCAGAGCACAAATTTGTTAAAAGTGCCTCTAAGACATTGTGCATGGCTGTGGTACTTGGCTGTCTGGCTTTTGAGGTAGATTAGTTTTCCAGAAACAAGAGGCCAACAAATACAAAACCTGGTCTTGTCAAAATTTATTTCTCTCTTGTAAAATGAATAGCTAGAACATCAGTTCCTCTGCTTAGTACGAATAACCAGGCCCCCATGATGATAAGGCAGGTGGGTTCTGACTTAAGTTCTGTGCAAATTAATTTCAAAGTTAATGGTGTGATTCCTTATATACCCAATGCTGACCTGTTGCATGAAAAATAAATGGGAAATGAAATCCAATGTAATTTGTCACTGGTTCCCATTTTGCTTGGGCAAAATCATTCTCATAAAGACACCACCAAGTTCTTTCAGCTTTGAATGAACTTGTTGATGCTAGGGGTGGAAACAGACTTGAACTGATTGTTGCAATAAATATTATTGCCTGTGGAAAAAGGATCTTTTGCCTCAGATGCTGCTGTGGTGGTAACTCATTTGATCTCTTGGCCCTGTTTTCATCATTTGTGCCTGTTCACCAGCATTTCATTTCCTTCTTCCTTATAAGTGGGTTTGATTGGCAGTTTATATGCCAGTGTAATTGAAGAAGTCAATAAAAATGCTTTTTACACAAATAATATTCTATAAAACAGTCCCATTTCTTCAGGGCAATTCCTCAGATTCTTAATGAGCCATATAGATCCTGTATTAGATCATGGCTTCTTGTAAAGGGTTTATAACTCTGCTCAGATGATTTGTTTGGTGTGTAATCAGCTTTAATAATGGCTATGTAACCATTCATGGATGACAAGAAATCCTATGGAAGGAACTAGAAGGGACTATAGAAACTTAATTAGGGTATATAAACATTTTTCTAAATACCTATAAACACATGAAAATCTGAATTGCTTTATAGCTCTTCTCAGTCATAGCTGAGGAAGTGGCAGATTCTGTATTTAACCTGAAGGCTTTTCCCATAGGAGGCTCTGCAGGACTTGCTGCCACTGAGCTGCTGACCCACGTGTGGCTGAGGATTTGTGCCTCTGTGGCCCAAGACAAACTCTGTATCTCTGTGACACAGGGTGCCAAGGATGGTGTGAGCACACAGACATACCTGTGGCAGCCCTGCTCTCTTTGTGGGACAGGAATGTGTGTAAAGGTGGTTTGAACAGCCATCAGTCTCAGATCACTCATAGAAAATGTACTTGAAATAATATATTTCTTTGAAAAATTTTTTTTTAGATACTGGGGGTTTTGTTTCTACTCTTCAATGATTTTTATATTTCAGTGTGGTGTTTTAATATTCTGTATGGTATTTTATTAATTCCTGAAGGATATGCCCTTAACATATACGGTATGAGCAGCAGTATGCCCACTTGAGGTTTTCTGAAATTTTATGTTGAAAAGTGCATCTTCAAATGCTTATAGCTTTGTCAATTTAGCAACTTAGGCTCAAGGTAAATGCCAGTATTCTGTGTGCCTAGTGTGAACAAGGTAAATGCCAGTATTCTGTGTGCCTGGTGTGAACTTTCTATCTATCTGTCTGTCTATCTATCTATCTATCTATCTATCTATCTATCTATCTATCTATTTATCTATCTATCATAGATTTGGAGAGTAGGAAAAAAATCATCTAAAGTGGTTGAAATTTCTGGGAATGATACAAGACAAGAATATGTTGTTTTCTCCCTCCTTTAAAGCTTCATTATGAGGTTTTATTTATAATCTGACGTGGGGGTATGAAATCTGTAAAACAGTAACTTTGCTATCTGCCGAGTTGCGGGTTTTTTTTGTAACTTTGAAAATCCAACCAAATGTGGCCGAATGTAAATCTCCAGTTTCACAGAGATGCTATTGCTAGGGTGTGATGATAAATGCTCTGAAGGCACTCTCAAAGTGATCCCTTCCACTTGCAGTTCCTGCAGACTGTGCAGGTGTTGGATACAGTCCATACTGATGGACTTTTGCACCAGCTTGTGCTGAGTTCAGTGTGTGGGAGGACAGAGTGTGGTGACTGAAAGGGTCCCTTCCAAACTCATCTGATAATTAAGGCAATTAAAGGCTATTCTGGAGAAGTGGGTTTTATCCTTTCTGATCCCACAGAATTCCTGACTGAAGCCAGACAAGGCACAATGCAGCTGCTTTGCTGGTGGCTGTGGTTCACCTGGATGTGCCTTGCTGGACCTCTGAGTGCTGGCTGTAACTTGCTAAGGTCAGTGAAAATCCAGATCACTAACTGAAATGCCAAATGCACTGACAGAGCCACACTCCTGGTTATGGTGTGGGGGCTGCCAAAACAGGTGTCAGTGTTGTCTGGTTTGGTCTTAGTGTGTGTGAAATAACATCACTTTCATTCGTATCAGTGGTATAAAGCCTTGCTGGACCTCTGAGTGCTGGCTGTAACTTGCTAAGGTCAGTGAAAATCCAGATCACTAACTGAAATGCCAAATGCACTGACAGAGCCACACTCCTGGTTATGGTGTGGGGGCTGCCAAAACAGGTGTCAGTGTTGTCTGGTTTGGTCTTAGTGTGTGTGAAATAACATCACTTTCATTCGTATCAGTGGTATAAAAGTGAAAGAAGTCCGACAGTCTGTTAGGGAAACTAAGGCTTTCCTATGTATTGTAAGATGGAAAACACACACTGTGTGACACCACACAGGACAAGTACCAAGTACTAATGATGTCTCTGCAATATTTTGAAACTGTTGCTTGTTTAAATGTCTAATTCCGTGTGTCATTTTCTGATGCCTGTTACTTTTTTGGATTAATTTGAAGTAGCCTGTGAATAACTGACAGAGACAGGCTCTGCCTTCTAGGGGAGCAGGGTATGAGTTGGCATCAGGGTTTGAGGGAGCTGTGCTTGCTCAGTGAATAGAAGCTTTTATTGGGTTGTTTCTTGGCAAAGAGGAGGTTGCAGTGTGACCTAGTGGCACCTTTGCAACTGGCCCCCAAGTAACAATTGAAGATGACATGTTCTTCTCAGTACTGATACAAGGGGCAGTGGTCACAAAACAAGTCTTGGGAGATTCAGATTATGCATTAGGGAAAAGTCTTCATGTGTAGAGTGCCACCCTGGGCAGAGCACTCACAAAGGACTCTCCAAACTCAAATATCTTTTGTAAGGGCTGTTCTTTCCTGCCTGGTGATGGGAATGGGGGATACTGACAAGTAGTCTCTTTCACTAGCTGCTCTTTGGTGCCCAGTTCTCAAGGCTTCTTTTGCTTCCTAGACAAGGGTTGGGTAAGAAAGTGATGAAAGAATTTACAGAAATGGGTATGGTAATTGGGGGAGGAGGAGAGTACTAGTGTTTATCATAATTTATGAATGCAGCAGGCTTAACTTCTGTTAGCATTAGGTTTTAATAATGGACCATTCACTCTTTTGGCATTCCTTCTATTTCCAGGAACGAGAATGCGATTCGTCTTCTCTGAGGCTGTTCCTTCAATAAAGGACCTTCCTGTTTCCAAGGCAGAAAGGCCACAAAGAGGTAGGTACAAGTGAAGAGATCATTCCTCACCATTTCATTTACTGGCAAATGTAGAGCAGAACACAGTTCTGTTCACAGCTACCAAGGACAGGAAAATGAATTGCCTGTAGGCATTCACTTCATTGTGAATTTATGGTGTGACTATAATATTTGCATTAATCCCATCAGCACAAAGCATACATAAATGCATTCAGAATTATTTTGTCTTGCTTGTGCAATTTATATTAAGATCCATATGTAGAATTGTATTTTCACATCAAGTTTTACACATAATATTAAAATTTTTTCTCCTTTTCTCCCATCAGTATGTTGCATATTTTTAAGTCTAGCTGGGCTCAGTGCCAGCAAGGAACTACAAGGATCTATGGCAACTGCCACATTTGCACTTTTCTTTTACAAATCAGTAACTAAACTCTCATTAAATATTCTTAACCAGCCTGTTCAACATATGTTTGCTTGGGTATTAGTACTTATAAGTTGAAACAAATTAGATCTGTAGCTAAATTTGCTTCCTAATAGCCAAAGATATTTGAGAAAGAACAGATTTTGGAACGTAGATGTGTCAATGACTCCTTTCTCCTTTATTATTTTCAAAATAGGACATTCAGCTCTGCTCAGACAAAGTAGAAAGGTGGGAATTTGAACTCCCTCTCCATGTCTTTCTTTTGTGGGGAGACTAGCTTTGAAATGAAGCCAGTAAACATCCACTAACTAATGTGGCTTACAAATTAGGTTTTGTGTTGAGATACATTTCCTTCTGTTTTATTCTTCATGTTTCTCACTTTCAAACATAAATCCATTAAATGCACTTTTTTTTTAATACTAAGGCTCTTGCTTGTGGAGAAGCATGTTCATCTTTGACTTCTAGGAGCACTGACACTAATTGCAGAAGAACCACTTAAAAGAAAGTGCAAAATCATGGATATTAGATCATGTTAGACGCTTAAAAGGTTATTAACTCTGCTTAAATAGTTATTTCATGCACTTGCAAAGGCTTTTAATGACCAGCTTTTGATTATTTTCATTGTGTTATCAAAACCACAGTGCAAGTTTTTATGTTTCAGGTTTGTGCTAACTTCATATGGAAGTCAATAGCAGCTCATCCATGATGTATCCGAGATGGCTCTGTACACTGGGAATGTGCTGCTCTTCCACAGGCTGTTGGGGAAGTTGGGGGGCATTCAGTGGTGCTCCTGCTGTACCACGTGTCTGGGTTCCAGGGTTCTGCCCTTGGCCTCTCTCTGGCTGCAATGCCTAATTCATTGTCTTTGCTACCACATCTCTAAAATGGGATTCATATTTGTATACTTTAACAATGCTCTGCACAGATATAATTTCTGCTTGTAAAAGCCTTTGATATGTATTTCTGTAAGAAGAAATTGTTAGCACGTAACAGTTTGGACTTTTTGAGCAGTTTATAGTTTTCAGTTGTGTCTTTGTCCCACTAAGGAAGGTTAAAGTGTGACACAGTCTCTGCATATTTCTGGAGCAAAATTCTTGAGGAAAAAGCTCCTTACTTTTTGCCACATAACCCAGGACTCTGACAAGTCTTTCATTTTTTTCAGTAGTCTTGCCCCATCCTGGCTCTTGCTTTTGGTTTGCTGAGATAAGACAACCTTTTTCCCTGGAGAGACCTGGACAAAAAACTTTCTTCATTCAAACCAGAAGAATCAGTTGGGAAGCATGTGTTGGTAACAAATTTTACTGCAGCTCTTTGTATTAACTAGATGACAGTTGGGAAGCATAACGGAAATATAACGTACAACATCCTCTGATACCTAAAATGAATGAACAGCTAAGATCTCTCCTTTTAAGGAAAAAACCCAGGAGTGCTTGTGAAGTGTGGATCCTTAAGACACACTGACATACAAGTGTGTGTGGATCAGTGGGGGGGATTTGGCCCCTGGTAAGAGACTTTTCAAAGTCACTGGAATTTACAAAATCATTTTGATGCGCTTTTTTTGCCTTTTTTTTTTTTTTTTTTATTCCAGGGCAGAAACTGAACTACAGGGAAGAGCAAATGCTTTCTTTTCGGCTTATCTTTGGAAGCAGGTTTTTCTGTCTGCTGCTCTGACCCAGGCTTGCCTGGCATGTTCAGTGTGTGACCTGCATACTGGGGGTACATAAAACTGTATCAGCAGCTGAGCAGGTGGTGAAGAACAAAGCACCACACAGGAAAATGTTGAAAGCATGTTTGAAACCTCTGTAGCTGCAGGAGGGGTTGGTTTGTTTTATAAGCATATTGGTGGTGAGAGGAATGAAGAAAGTAGAAAACAAAGCTCCAGAGCTGCAGTGCAGGCACTAACTGCCTTTCTTTGTTCTGGAATAGATTACATGCAGTTTCTTCAGGTGAAAGGTTGATTTCAAGATTTATTTTCCTTCAGTAGGAATAGGGTTATAACCAATTAGTTATCACCAAATAAACTGAAATGGATGAAGAATTAATGGTTATTTTGAAAAGGAGAAGTTTGGTTGTTGAATGATTATGGTTTAAAAAAATTATCTTTTACAACTCTGTGGGACCAAAGGAAATTTTTCAAGTGCTACTTGATTGTTTTAAGAATGCATTGAAAGCCTTGGGAAAGCATCTCTTCAAGCTCTGTCTGCAGTACTTCAGTGACACTAAGCTGTTTTTCACACAAAGTCTAACAGAACAGAAGTGGCTTTTATTCCAATGACAGTTTGCATATTTAGTTTGCTGCATTTTTCAATACTGGTTAAAGCTTGTAAATAAATCTGTGATGCACTACAAAAAAATTGTTCAAGGCCAACATGTTTCAGAAGAAATAACAACTTTGGTTTTTTAGAGAATCATAGAATTTCCTTTATAAATGTGTTTAAATGTCAACTGTTGACTCGCTCCAATATCTGTCTGGAAATCAGAATAACAAAATGCAGCAGTTGGGCTAAACCATTTTCATTATTGCTAGCTAGCATAAATATTGTGATCTTCATCTAAACTTCTAATCTTGTTTATTTTATAGGCATTTTTTGCACAGCTACAAACAGCTCACCAAATTGACTATATTGTGTTTTACTTAGTGAGTCTGGATTATCTAACTTTTTGTTTGAGATATGCAGTGTTGGATGATTTACCTAAACTGCTTTCACATATGCAGTTGGGCTGGAAATCTTGAGGAGTAAACTTTGATGAAACTTCAGACTTTCCCCATTTCTGGCCAGGTCAGAAATATTTCAAAAAACATTTTGTTTTGTGATTAATGAAGGTTTAGGACAGTGTTTTGTGAGTACTGTTGAGTACTTTGTGTATCTCCAGGTCACTTATTTTCATTGCAAGTAGCCTTGCCTTTCCTGGGTCTTTACAACTAATTTTGTCATAGTGAAAATTGTGTCATTGTGACGTGAGCAAGGAAGAGCAGAACTGAACTGTTTCCTGGGTCTTCAAAAGAAACCAAACCACAGATTTCCAGTCATCTCCCATCACCATCCACAGTGAGAGGAGAATCAGTAGTCCAGGCACAGGATGAGAACCAGGGTCACCTCCTGTTAGTGCAACATCCTTTTGCTAGTTAATTACAAAAGAAAGTATTATAAAGGGATTGCACTATTTGTCTGCAATTGAATTGCTGTATAAAAAGCCTACATGGTTTAAAGAGGAAAAGAAAAAGTAAGCAATCAGCTGTTAATCTGAACCTTTCTTGTTGCAGTAGAGTTGATAAACATCTGTAGACTGTTCCTGCCATTCCAACTGAGCTGCAAGCAGAGAACCTGCTGCAAATTCACTGATACAGCCCCTGAGAAAGCTGTTTGTGAGCTGCACTAGTAACAGTGTACCTGCTAATGTTGCAGTAGGACTATGGAAGTGTCCCAAAATAGAAAGTACTCAAGATTTCAAGCGATTAAATAGTTCTGGTTTGGTTTTATTTTGCTTTATGGTGTTTGTTTTTTTACCCTGCAGACTGACACAGTTGCTGGAAAGAATAGGGGAGCACATCTGTTTATTTAAACCTTGACGTTATCCATCAAGTAATGTAGTTTCATCTGTAGTGTATTTCAATGACCCTGCACTGTTTATTCACCATACCAAATTGGGAATGGAAAGCTTCCAAAAAAAAAAATCACACAGGAGTTACATGTATATAAATGCACCGGTAAATAATAGTTATTGCAACAGATCTTGTATATGCAGCCCCACTATAAACAATAGTTGTTGCTTATGCAAACAGTTCTGTTCTTTTCCTTATCTGCTCTTTAGAAAAAAACATTCCAATTCATATGGTTACACTTTAGATGCTTATTCAGTGTTGAAAGAGATGAGGTAGCCACTAGCTTTAGAGTAAGTGTACTGTAAGTAGCTGTAGAATTCAAGTGGTCTCTATTGTTATGTGTACTGGTCTTAAGTTCACTTGTATATGCAATTCCCAACCCCATTTGGTATTCCTATAGTCCAAGACCTAGGTCTCCAACTATATTTGGAAAGTGCTTTTGTGATCTAAATTTATTAATTTCTCACCTTTGCCTCCACAAATTGACTGAGGGCTGTGACACATGTTGGGTGTGGTGATTTAACTCCGTTCCTTGAGCCATCCTCCTTCCTTCACGTGAGTGTACTGGCAAATAATTAGGCATTCTGATGGTTGGCTCTAAGATCAGTCAAATATTTAATCTTGGAAGCTATATAACCTGCCTGCTTGACTAAAATGTGGGTTGAGCCTTTTGTTTTATTCTCTGTATGAGCTTGTACATGGCTCTGTTCCCAGAAGGAATATTTTAGAAAAATTCCTGGGATGTATGCAATAAGCCTTTCAACTCCATGGCAAACTGTGCACTGGTGGACACTACTTCTCTTTTGTCATGGGACATAGGAACAACTTAGATCAAATGCTTACCAAACCCAAGGAAAATATACTCATTTTTAAGATAACTGTGAAAGATGCTGGCTATTACTTTTAAAATTCCCCACTTTCAGTAAGGTAGAAATGTTCAAAGTGGGATTTAGCTAGGAAAAACACCCCACAACACAGATTTTTTATATATGTATATATACATTATATATATAAACTCAACACTAGTCTTTTATATATATAAGGTAAAAAGACAGGCTAAAGTTGTCCCTGCATAAAACATTAGCCATTGAAGAACAGCCCTACTGGATAGAGGAACTGCTCAAAATTATGTTAAGTATCAGAGATAATAGAAGGCTGTTAAAGCTGAATGATTGAAGATTTGCTAGAAATCTAGGAAACAAATCCTTCTTACCTGACTTGCAACTTGAATGATACAATATCCTGATCAGTGTTAACACTGTTTAGGGAAAGGGATGACAGTAGACTGTGCTGTATTTGTTCCTCTGAAAAGGCAGAAAAGGAAAGTTGGCATCCATTCTTTCAGTTTGCAATCCCAAGTTTAGTAATAACTTGGAAAAGTGAGAGAATATAATTTTGAAAATTTTAGCTTCTGCTAGAACTGATGAATTCATTCAGTAGAACTAATTCTGTGTGAGTGGTAGCTCAGAGCACTGCAAGGAATTAAGGAATAAGAAGCTGCATGTTGCTTCTGAAGTGGAAATAGGATAAAACAGACATTTTGACTAATCTAGGCTGTATATTGAACTCAAATAGTGTACATGACCCCAAAAGTTCCGGAGAGAATCATGGGAAAATTTCTGGTTGAGTGGACAATTTCTGATTTCTGCTCTTTTATTTGAAGGCCCAACTGACTGTGAACCAACCTCAGATTCAGGAAAAGCTGCAGAGGAGACTGCTGATAGATGATATTCTGAATTCTCCTTTAGGAAGTTGTCCTATGGGTGCTGCATTTGGTTGTTGGACTCATTGTGGGGTTTTTATTTCATTTGTGATGACATGTAAGAGGAATTTCAGGCAGTTGCAGCAGTGCAGAGTGTGCCTGGCTACTGCCCTTGGAGCAATGGCTGAATTTTCTTTGGGTGTTCTTCTTGTAACCTTAAAAATCTTACAGGTAGCTGGTGTAGCTGTGCATATTTTGGTATCTCTGCTCTGGTTGGTTTGGACAATAAAATCTTCCTGACAATGCCCAAGAGAATGTAGCACAGTGCACTCTCTTTTGGGCAGCCTTAGAGCTGGCAGCACAGAAAGACAAATAGAGGTTTTCATATTTTATCTTAGTAATTACATGCTTCAGAGGCCACAGGACCATATTGATGGCTTTAAGTACACTGTGGAAATAAGGAAGAGGAACGTGGTATTGGAAGAATTCCTAAACTGAAAAAGCTTTAGCCCACCTTTTAGCCTATATATCTTTTATCTTACATTACTGTGCACTGCAGGAAGAAACAGCTTGTCTGAACTGATGTTTTTCAGCTTCTCAGAAGATTGTTGCTGCAGTTCTGAGATGGCCTTTCTGTTTACATACCAAAATTGAGTTTGTCTATTGTGGCGAAAGTAGTAGAATATGAAGCTAACCTAATAATATGTATAATGGTAATGCACATATGTTCAGCTGCCACTGTGAATGAATGTTTCTTCATTCTCCAGTCCATCAAGTGTTTGAGGCAACAGATGTTTTCTGTTCTTGATAATTTGTTAAAAGTAAGGGCTTTGGCCACTTTGTTTAAGGAAGATGTGAGATGATGTGTGCAGTCTTACACAAGAGAATTGTGTTAAGTAGCTAAAGTGATTTCAAAAGTGTGTTAAATTAATGCAACAACATCTTACTGCTGACACAGATGCTTCAGTTTACAAAATCTTCCACGGTTTTGCTTAGCTGATTTCAGATATATTGTTTAAAGAGCAGTCATGCAGAAGGAATTTTAACTATACAGGTTTCTAAACAGACTGAATTCAATTCTTTCCATGCTCATAGCAGATTTGACACTTTTTGTTACCAGAGAGCATTTATGTTCTTATGAAAGAAATAGTTAACCCATTTTAGCTGGAAATGAGCAGAAGTAGTTGGCAATTTATATATTAAAAACTGCAGTCTGTACCTAAGAAAAATGGATAAGAATATGATAGTGTATTAAGTGTTGGGATTAATCTCTTTTAACTCAGTCTCTCAGAATTAAAACCTGGAAGGCACAAGGCACTGTTAGAACAAGATGTGATTATAAACTCCGATATTGAGCAGAGTGATTTAGTAACAGCTTGAGGTACTCTTTTTGCCCTAAAACCTGGATAAGAGCTTCTTTTGCAATGCAACCTGGAACTGGAAGATGCTTGTGTGTTTTGTACTTCGTTGACCTCTATAGCCTGTGGTAATTTTGGGAAATATCTCAAACACTTTTCCAGTTTGGGTAAATTTCATTAAAGCTCCTTCCTGATAGTTTGCTAATGGGGATATATAGTTTTCACTAAAGATCAGCATTGAGGTTGTGTAAATTCACAACCTGGGATTTCATCTGGGGCTGTTAATAGTAAGTCATTTACATAGTAAAGATAGTCACAATTTTATTCTGCTGTCAGTCATTTACAGAAAGTGATACAGTTTTAATGTGGGCCTTGTTACCCTCGTTGATAACTGTATTATCCTTTAACGAAGGTCTGAAACCTTTTAAACCCATGTAACTGATTTTGCTTGGGAGATGAGGGTCATGTTGCTTTGCTGTTCTGTGAAAGATAAAGCAGAACAGGACATTCATGTAAATAAGCGCTTTATTTTGACAGACCCAATGCAGCAAGGAATTAGTCAGTCTCCCTCCAAACCTCCCTTGTTTGTTTACTGAAATACTGGATGTGACCACCAAACGTTAGTAATGCTAAAAACAAAGATTTGCCCAATTGCAGTCTAACTGGAGTTCATCAGCTTCCCACACTTCTCTGCCCTCCCTCACAACTGTAATTACAACTCCCCCCCTCCTTTGTTGTTCTCCTCACTCCAGTTCACCTCTTCTCACTTCATTAATGGACTGCTGCATTTTTTTGTTACTGAGCTACTGGCCTATGACTACATTCCTTTTTCTTTAGCCTACTCCTAACCATTGCCATGGATACAAACTTAGTTGAATTAAATACTGACAACATGTTCACAAAGAATAATGACCCAGTGATGTATGAGACAAAGCATATTAGAAGTCAAGGTGATTGTCCTAATAGGTTTTATTGAATACTAAGCAGGGTATTGGAAGGTTCTTGGAGGGATGCCTTTCTAGTACATCAGTGCAGTTTAGTTGCCACGTCCAAGTTTCTCTTGCCAACTGCTGTGCTCAGCATTCTCTTCTGACCTTGTCAAACCATGTTTTGTTCTTAGTTTGGGGTCAGATGGAAACCTAAATTGCACATATAAAGATGGCTACTTAGCATTTTCAAAAAGCCTTACACTTGTCACAGTGCCATTAATATATTTAATGAGAGAGTATTTTGGGAGCAAGAAAAAGATATGGAAGTCCCATAATTAAACATTATTTTCTTGGAAAGCAATGGTAAATCCAGTTGAGCAAAACCAAAACCATTTTTCTACCCTCTCTGGTAGTGTCAATATAGTGTTTTGGCTTGGTTATCTCGGGGTACCAAAGGTTTAGTAGCTGTGGTGTCCAGCAGTGCTTTAGTGGAGTTGCCATTGCTAGCAGGGTGCACTGGATTGACTGCTGCAGTGTGTGGACAGAGCACTGGCCTGGCCTGGCCCATCCACCCTACCAAGAACCGAGGCAGCTAAAGCAGCTCCTGAGTGAGTGGAGGGAAACTGTGCATCTTCTCCCCTTGTGAGTTCTCCAAACCCTCACATAATAGTGAGATGATGGGATCATAGGTAATTTATTGCAAATTGTTGTGGGGACAATGTAAATTGCAACTGTGTAAACTGCTACCTCAGCCAAACCTACATGTCTTGGTTCTTCATTTCTGACCTTTGTAGTTGGATGAAACCTGAAACAGTCCTCTCTGCCCTTAGAAAATTATTTTGTCCCCCATGAAACTTTGCTGAGCTAGCAGCCCTGTGCTGAGAGGAGCAATTCTCTTGCTGTGCCCAGGGGCTCCCCAGCAGGCTCGTGCTTCTGGGAGATGGCACTTCCTCTGACTTCCCAGGGGTTTGTGAGATTCAGACAGTCTCAGGGGGTCATAACCTACGGTTAAACAATGAATACCCGAGACACTGTCTGCCACACTCAAATCACAGGGGAAATGAAGGTCTTCCTCATGACCTGTTGAAAACAGTCAAGGTTTGGAAGTGCTCAGGTCTGTGAATACAGCCTTGTTCACCCTTGACAATATAGTTTGTAATTATATCAAATATTTTGCCTTCAGAATGACCATAGCAAGATTACAAAGAGCTGGTTATGTTGGTGTTCAGAATTAAACCTGTCCCAATCCCTGGCACTGCAATTGCTCAAAGTGCTGTGTCCAGGTACATCACCCTGGTTGAACCACAGGATTGTGTGTTTGGAACCTGATACAGCTCACTGATGGTATTTACTCTTTTAAGCCTCTCTAGCATCAAACCTTTGAGAACTGTGGATAACATACAAAAATGGAGTGCAGAGATGACTTAATGAAAAGAATATTAACTGTTAATATCACCTTTAGCTATTTACCAAAAATGCTGTTTCAAGACTAATTTATCATTATATCTTTAGTGTGGTAAGTCAGGGTGTAACATCTAATTTCAATGAGTTTTCCTTTTGTCCTCTCTCTCAACATTAAATAAGAAATCTTACTCATAAACAGTTTCCCATGGTATAGGCAAGTGAGAGACTTTTTTTGGGGGGCCTGTTAGGCAGCCTGTCAAATTCTCCAAGAATTTTGCTATAAAACGTCATCAAATATCAACCCTATTTAGGAATTCTTTTGTAACATGCTGGGAAGTACATGAATTAGAGTTACTAGTTCTCTTGAGAATGAATCCAAGGTTCACTGTTTTCCAAGATGAATCTATAAGACATGCTATGTTGTTTCACATCCAAAAATTTCCTTACTAATAAAGGCAGTCAGCTGAAAATGAAGTAGGACAGATAATAGACAGGAGAAAGTAGATAGTCAGGGAGTGGGATGTATCACACACTGCCAGTGCACTATAATTACTTACCCAGAGCCACTCTCAGTGCCATGTTACTGTGGTGGTTTGGATGTGTACACAGAGCTCTCCAGTGCTGCCACACTAAACTAAGGACTAGTTGAAGGAAATTCAGCTCACAAATTCTTTTAATGTGATTTATTAGTGTGCAAATATTTCCTCAATGTTACACAGTGATTTTTGACTGTTGTGATAATATCTTTAAGGGAAAAAAACTGCTTTCAAGTTTGGTGATTTTTAAGAAAGGGTATGTTGCCTGCTTCTTTTGAGTGATGCGGGAGAACTGGGCACTGCAGTGAGTCCTTATTTCCCCTGAGGTGTTAGAAGCCTGGTTGGGAATATGCAGCCATTAATCTTTCAGCCTGTATGGGACTGATCAGTTAATTGTCTGGCTATGTAAACATTTGCATTTTGAGAATATTGAGTGCTCTTTATCAGTAACAAATCGCATAGTACCATCAGCTAGAGATGTATCAGTGTTGTCATCCAAGCAGACCACCCACTGCTTTGGCTTTTATGATTTCTTTGTCAGATATTTGCATAGTAGAAGACATCTACTTTGAAGGGAAGGAATTTCTCTATTTGTGCAGATCTCTGGAGCCTTGGTGTACTCTTTATTAGATATGGAGTTTAAAACATCTGTGTTTAAACTGATCAACTGGCATTACTCCTGGGGGAATAAAGCTATTTTCTTATTCCTGATTTTAACCTTTCATGAGCCAGTTGAGCATACTGCTTGGAAATGGAACATGTGCTCCTTTCTCAACCCTTCTGTTCCAGACAGCCCAATTAAAGTGAAATGTGAGGGGTGATTGCTCCAGATGATATGCTGATCCAAAATTAAACAGCTAAAAATATTGAGTAGCTTCATTATAGCAGGGTCCCATATGCTTTTTGCAGCTAATAAGCAATGGTTTAAATAGGAAAATTCAGGAAATAATGAACTTGGTAAATGTTTTGAGGCACCCAGTGTGAGACTTCTCATGCCCCAGTAAGGCTGTTGTATGAGACATGCCATGGCAGCTCTTCACAGATCACTATATAAACCCCAGAGGAGACAAATGGACTGACTTCCAAAACCACAGCAACTGCCTTCCCCAAACAAAGAAACTATGTGTAAATTCTTTATTCTTTGTTCGTGAGAGGATTTGTAGGAGGCGTTTGAAGCTTTCATGTTCTCCCAAGACTTTTGTCTGTAGTTTTACTTTCAGCATGTGATTTGGATGCTCGTTCAGGACATGGTGCTTCCCTGTTTGCCCTTGCTGGCCTGTTTCTGCAGCATGCTGCTGCTGCCACTCTGCAGTGGGAACAGAATATATGGCAAGAGTGTTGCATTAAGTGTCTTGGATTACCTCTGCAATAAGGAGCAAAATCTCAATCAGATTCAGTGTCTCTTCTGATGGCATTTATGTTGTAAAGTGAGAGAAGGCTGTCTTACCTTGGAGCAGAAAGCCAGCAAGGAAAGGTTTCCTGCAGTGTGAAGGACTAATCAGTTAAGTACAGTCTGCGTGATAAATCTGTCTTCTCTGAACACTCCAGAGTTACTTTTTTCCATGGAGAGTTGTGTCCTTTTAAAACTAGATTTATTTGTTTGTAGTTGCAGACTGCTTGATTACAAAGTGAATGGAGGTTTAGGTTATGATGTGTCTGATGTCTTCTGTCTGTGTGGTACTGACCCACTTCCTTGGCTACTCATGTCATTATTCCACCCACTTCTAATTCACAGCTACTTATGACAAGTGAATAAATATACCTCTTAAAAGGGAGCAAAAGATGCTGATTTTTGGTATTTTCCTCACATAAGTCAGCTCACAGACTTATGCTGAAATCTTGGAGTTAAATTTCATCCTCTTGGCAGAGAAGAGTGTTGGATTGGGGTGTAATGTAGCCATGAAAAGATGGAAGCAACATTTATTTCAATTATTTCTAAGTTTGAGCCAAAAATTTCAAGTGTTGCAAATTTGGGATTTGGCCTTCAGAGTAATATACTGCTAATTATTTGTCTTCCTTTTAAAACAAAGATCTTTCCATGAACAGTCTAAACTTCATCCTCAAAAATGCTGAGCTCACATTGGTGGCAGCAGCTCAGCTCAGCTGGACATGACCTACTTGAAATTAATACTTGTTGTTAAGTACAAGCCTGCAAGTATAACAGTGTGTGTCTCCAGATGTTTGCCAGAATATTTTTATGAGGCTACAGCCAAGGGCATGAGAGGCTGCAGCTGTGTCTTGCACTGGAGAGACTCCTGTGAGCAAAAGTTTTCTGTGTTAGCAGCATGCAGATGCACCTAAAGCAGGGTCTAGCAGTAATTTCAGGTAATGCTTTTAAGATGCTTAACTGGTAAACAGCTGCAGTTCTTAAGGTGTGTGCTGATTGCTTATTGATGCTCTGTCCTGATGTCTATAAACAGCTCCACTGTTCTTTGAAGCATGTGAAGTAAGAGAAACACAAGGCTTTCCAATTTGGCTCTATCAGGCAGCAGTTTTTAAGGATGAATAGGCACCAAGAGGAGACATTCACAAGGACTTAAGGGGTGTTAAGTAGACTTACCAACTTTATTAATTATAAAGATGGAAGAACAGTTAAAAATTGTTCAACTGATTCAGTTGGTGGAGTTAAGAGATATGGGGAATAGGCAGTGAGAAAGACACAACTTTCTTGCAGATGCCTTTTAATAGCTCCTCAGAGATGTGGCAGCATCCCAAGCCTTGCTTCAGCCACAGAAGCTATTTATAGAAGTTATACTGTGTAGAGTTTTCAATTTTAGACTCTAGAATAGCCAAAGATTATTGCTACTATATGTTCCTTACATGGGCTTTTGATAAGATTGTGTGCTGTGTCTTGAGAGACCCCATTGCTTTTTCCCTTTGCCCAGTATTTTTAAACTTTTCTGTCCCAAAAGAAATGCAAGGCCCAAAGGTCATTGTGAATGAGATATGAAGGAAAGATCTTAGGAATGGTCTTTGTCCCTTGCCTGGGTTCACTTCTAACTGGTTGTGACCCATTGATGAGTTATGCTTGCTGTCTTGGGTAAAAAATATCAGGGCATTTATGTTATACCATAGAGAGTTGCAGAGGGACCCTATCAGGGGTCAGAAAAAGGGCTACAGAACAGAAAAGAGAATCGAATTTGCTGTGAAAACTATGATTCTTATCAGGGCAATAGAGTCATAACAAATGTTTAGGAGCAGAGTTGTTGATTTGCTCAGACATTTTCTGGGTTTCTTACTGATTAGAACACTTCATTTGGTGTAACCCTAAAGTCTTCCAAACTGTGTGGAGCAGTAACAAGTAATGTTCCCAGCCCCCTGTGCAGGTTGCTTAACTGTGCTGCCTCTCCCACATAAAGGCATCTTTTTTCTTGGAAGCTGATCACCTGTAATGCTAAAGCTTTCCAAACATGACTTTCTGTATAGTAATAGATGTTTATTACAGCTGAGGTAGAGAAGGAAATCAGGGGATGCTGTGACACAATAAGCCAGCCAGCAGGTGAGGAATTCATGCCTGCATCATTCAGAGGCCTTTCAGATTGAATTTTCTCTCTTGGGAAAATTTAAAAATATCTTGTACTTAAGTACAAGCCTCTTTATCATGAGTTTGCCTTTTTTGTGTGTGTTAGTTTCCCTGGCTACTGATTAAAATGCATGTTTTGAAAAGGTTTCTAGATAAAAGATACTGTTCTGTTGTTTGCTTGTACAATGACTCATAATTTGTAATTTATGTGATATCATAATTTCTCTACCTGAAAGCAGCGTGACAAATGACAATTCATACACTTTGCTCATCAAAAAAAGCATAACCTGTTGGATCAAAAAACTCAAATCCCTGTATTGGATGAGGAATACCAGACTGATAACAAGCATGGAAAGTAACAAGATAAATGTTTTTTTTTCTGGTGAAATATTTCTGCTTTCTGCCTCGCAGCTATTAACACTGTGGGCGGCTTCTTGCTTGGGGAAACAGCTAAACTTAACACTGTTGTGTCGTACAGATCACAAATACTCCCAGGCTGCCTTCAGGAGAGGCACTGAGCTGATGTCATTTGCTCTAATGTCTGTGTGTATAATTCCCACTGCTGATACAAAGCTCTGTAATTAGGAAAAAGCTGAAAATCAGGCACCAAATTTGTTCCTGTGTGTTGTGGTCAGACAGGGATGAATTTAGCTAAGGCCTTTTGCTGTCGTAAGTAGCTGCTGGATGTCAGAATTGGATCAGAAGTGGTGCCTTCTGTTGTCAGCATTCTGCTGCTGTTTTCAAAAGTTTATGTGAAGTTTGCATTTGTCTTATTCCTATATTCCAGCTATGGCACTTTTGCCTGCAAAGGAAGGGCAGCTGCTTCACTTGCATCGTTGTGCCTGTTTTCATGCCCAGCTTATTCTGTGATCACTGTCTACCCATCATAAAAATACAAGAGACAGCATATAATTGCTCTGTTCTCAAAACCCCTGCAAGTCTGTAAGACTTCTGTTGACGAGCTGTTTTTCCCCTGAGACTTTTCTATTATCTGAGTAATTTATGGGTGAGACAAACTTACTGAGAAATGTGTCTCCTACCACAGTAACCATACCTCAGGAAATAAGAGCACCTCTCAGTTATTCTGCATACTCTTTTATGTTCCTTATGATGGAGTCTGTTGAATGATTTTTACAGCTCACATGTTATTAGATTTGGCCTGCTGTGCAGTGAAAGTCAAAAGCTATAACCTTGATGTGGGAGAGCTATTACTCTGCATCGTGCACTCTGGCCTCTTATCAGTTGATTCAATCTGCAACCTGTTATTTTTGATGGATGGAACTGCTGTGAGTGAAGGCTGACCTTGGAAGAAGCACACGAGACCAAAGATGTCATGATGTAAGGTTTGTGCCTTAGTTACAATTATCAAATTTATGTAACTTTACATGGCTGTGTCACTGATCTTCACTGCTGACCAACCTGCTTGTGCTAATGCTACAGAGGATAGTGAAATTCTTTGGCAAATTGATATAACAAATAACCTCTCTGGCCTAAAAGGCTCTAGATTTGGGGTTTTTAATCAGCTGAGACTAGTGCAGAAGCAATTTTCTATGAAGGTAATGATATCCGTAACTTTCACCTTCCAAAGAAAGGGAAGAGAGAAGCCTGAAGAACAGTTGAGAAACCAAAAGAGAAATACAAGTAGGTTGTAACACAGCATCTCTAGTGCCCCGTGATGAACACATAATGGAAAGGGCTTGTTCCTTGCTGCACAATTAATTATGTTGCCTTCTTGACAGCAGTGAATTCCCTTGCCCACTGTGTCAAGAAATGACCCATTCAAGAAAATAATTAAATAAAATATCTTAACAGTGGAGATTTAGTGCCTGCATTGTATCTCATAATAATTTTGACAGGATTCAGGAATCAATTCAGCGAGTCATGTCTCAAGGGACTTTTCTTTTGTTAATAAACTTAGGTTGCATTCCAGCTGCTTCAGAACTGAGGGGTATTTTATACAGATAAGAAATGGTTTTTCGTTTTTAATGGGTGTGACTTGTGTGTATCTTTGCTTCAAAATAAATTATTTTTCACGTGGGAAGTAGTCCACTACCAGCGAGGGTTGCAACTGGTTTGGCTTTGTATTCTGTGCTTGGTGACTGCATTGCCTTCTGTCTGATAAGAATGGGAGGAAAAAGCCACAACCATTTTTTTACTTGAGTTTTCTCTTTAGGAATGTGTAAGAATACTTTCCCATAGTATTCATCCAAGAAACAGCAGAACTTTGGGTGGATAAATGAGAAAATATTGCAATAAAGGCACTTCTGTTGAGGTGTGTGGGCTGATACTCTACTGCTGTGTCCTTGATTTGTAAAATATTTGCAGAAGCTCTTGTTTTGTTAGCTTAGGAAAGGTAAAAAGGAAGGATTGGGAATTGCTTAGAAATTGTTAATGATACTTTTTTCCACTTGCAACTGGTGAGACACTGTGGCAGAGAAAGAATTGCTCTTGCCTGTTTTCACATAAACCCTAATACAGAAGGGCAGGGAGAAACATCTCTGAGTTAAGGGATCATAAACTGAGTTATGCTGTCTGGGTGGAACTGGCTTTCTGCTAAAAACAAAACAAAACAAAAAATAGGGTAACTTAATAGGAGACTTATAGTAAATGTTTGGTAAGTCTCCAAGAGGAAGCAATGGAGTAGTTTATTGTTTAAAATGTGGCTGAGAAAGTTTCGTCTACTCTTTATTCAATACTTACGGGTAAAAGTTTGTGTATTCCTTACAGTGTTCTTCGATATGTAAGACAGGTACATTGAAAGCTAAGTGAAAGGAATGCTAAAATCTCCTGTTCTTCTCCCAAAAGGCAGAATGTGAAAGTTGTTTTCTTTCCCAAGATGGTGAAGAAATATTCAGTAGACATTCTCTCTGCACCTCTAGTCAATTAAATGCTCATATTGTATGTTTCATAAAATCAATTTAACAGCTTACTGCTGATGTTCTTGCCATGTGAGACTGCAGGTCTGTTTTTAAAGCACAGAAGATGCTGTGGAACAGGGAGGAACAAGTAGGCAGGTGACTGAGGAAGTTCTCTGAGACTCTTCAGTGCCCTAATTTGTATGTGCTCCTGTGTTATAGTGTAAGTGAAACTGATGAGGAACAAGTTCTTTTTTTTTTACGTCTCATTTTACTTTTTCTGTTCTAATACTGTGTTTTTCAGATTCTGCAACACTTTGCTGAACTCTTTAAGCATCAGAAATACTTTGTATCCCAGTTATGCTGCAAGCAGGAATTAATCCCCCAGAAGCACTGCTAATTGGTCTGTAGGCTGAAAGTTGTTCAATCCCGTCCTAAGGTGAGTTTACAGAAACTTGAAAAACTCCTCATGATGACTTTTGAAGCAGAGAAAGTATCAGATAAATTCTCAATTTGAGTGCTAGTCAGGTTGAGCTAACAGAAATCTATGATTTATTATTTGAGTCAGAAGAAATTATATTCACCTGAAGTCAACACAATTTCAAGAGAGAAAACTTTTGTAATTGAAAATTATTGACTTGCAAAGAACAAAATTTTGACAGTAGCACATACTCTTCCTTCCAGTATAAAGGAAGAAAGGATTAATAAAGGATTTCTGGTCAAAACACCACTTCATGTGGTTTAAAGCAGCACAAAACCTGTTGTGTTAAGAACAGAGTCTTTTTATTTGTATGTTGTACATCTTGATTGAAGGAGGCATATTGAGTAAGAAGGTGAATGTGGGGAGTAATGACAGCAGAGCTTTGCTGCTGAAAGATACAACATCTCTTAGTGAAACTCACCCATAAAGTATTTAGGTCCATAGTCATTCATGTTTCACATTTGCTATAGTTGCACACAAAAGCCCCAAGATACCTTCAACAGCTGTTTGCTTTGCAGTAGTTTTACACTTTTCAGTGTTGAACTGCTGCTGATCTCATCTGCACAAATGATTTGTAAAAAATAAAAGAGGGAATTTTTCTTTTTATGATCTTTCAGCTGCAAACTCCAAAGCACATTCCATGTCTTAATGATTGCAAAGAGTGAGCAGCAAAGCCATAAAGTCTCTAGATTTTTGAAAAATGTGCAAAGTGACCAAGGGAAGGATGCAATAAACCCAGCAATAAACACCTGGGATTGGTTGTGGGTATGGGTGTAACTGTGAAACATGCTGGGTTTGTTCCCACCTTTGTAATAACCTTCCAGTATTTGAAGAATATTCTGATAAATGTGAAGACTACAAAATGTTTTTTTCATGATATTTAACCTCTTTTGTCATTATGACAAAGTGCTTTACAAACTGTGGGGTATGCCTTCGGTCTTAAGTTGCTGCCACTGATACGTAACCACTCCTGCAGTGAAATTCAGGTGAATGCAAGGGAGAAACTGAGGTTGGCCAAAGAAGAAGTGTCCAAATGAATCCAAACTACTAGGTAAAACTTAGGATGGCCAAATACAAATATACTGGAATGCAGCCAGGAAATGGACTGTCTTATTTAATGCTTTGGAAACAAAATGCTCTTAACCAAGAATGATCAGAGTATGGTTAATGTTGTCTTGTGTCTCAAAAATACCTTTTGCAGCTCAGTGACCAGCAAGGGCAATATAAGACATCAGTTTGCATTATCTCAGAGAAGTGTTAGCTCTGCTTTTCCTGGCATTCCAGTAATGGAAGTTTCATATCCAGGTAAGGTTCAAGCCTGATGCATCTTCTTTGGAGAGCTGGCAACTGTAAGCCATTTCTGTATTGACCATCACTCAGGTTAGTTACTGCAGGTGGAACACAGTTAGCCCATGGTAAAATGGAAGATGTTTTCATGTCTTTACATAGTCCATCAAAAGTTTTCTAAGTGGTTTTCTTGCATGAAACTTCATAATTTGTATTTTTAATGTCGAAAGTATTATCTCCTTATCTAGGCCACAGCCTGAGTCTGTCCAGTCTCCTTAGTATGCCTCTGTATTTTTTTTCTTGGAGTTGAAAGTGCGTTCTTTAATCAGCAGTGCTGCAGTTAGAAATTAGAAGAACATGAAAAAAGTTACAGGGAAGGGCAGTGTGTCTCAGGTGCAAAACTTGTGCAATTTTCTTCCTCCTTTTAACCTGGACTTTGTATTAAATTCTATATGGTTTTGAAGTATGACTGCCTTTCAGAGCATGCCAGCTAAAGGATTTAAAGGTGAAAGGTGAGATCTGTTTTGTACGTTAGTATGTGTATCACTTTCCATAAGTATTAAGATACTGTTCAGTACTTTGGATAATTTCTGTGCCCTATTCATTCCACTGATACCAGAGAACTTCAGCAAGGAAAGAGAAATAATGAAGGGTTTAAATTTTTGTATGAAGGAGTATATGGAAAGACATTCCATTTATTAAAAGATTACAGTTCAGAGACCTGTATAGAGCTGGGATGTTTAATCTGAACCATTACCTTTGTTCTTTCTGGCAATTAAATTCTTCATCTTTCATGAAGACTCTGTTTTATATCATTGAGCTCTGAAAAGGATCCCTCTCAAATTTACAACCCCCTCAAACTTGCAAACTGGAAAAGGATTTGAACCTGAGAGGCAACTTTTGGGTTGTTGAGTCTGTCTTTTGGCACACAATGGCTAAAGAGTAGAGCGTTTAAACATAGTGATAGGATAAGATAGAGGGGAGGTATTTTGGGAGCCCTTACCATCACTCTGTCATCCTCTCCTTTCCCTTGGTTCATTCTCTTAACGCCTATTTACAGCTTGTATGATGCATGAGGGGAGGTATTTTGGGAGCCCTTACAATCACTCTGTCATCCTCTCCTCCCCCTTGGTTCATTCTCTTAATGCCTATTTACAGCTTGTATGATGCTCCTTGCACAGGTTACTTTTTCTAGCTTTTCTAACCTGACAGAGACTCGATTGCCTTCACTTCAGTGTGTTTTTTAAGGCCACACTGATCCAAATGAACTCTTAAAATTCAATGCATGTGTACCCCACTGGACTTACAGCTTCAGTCCAATTGGAATCTGGGGATAAATCACAATTCAGTAATTGTTGTGCTACAATCCAGGCATTATAGAGCAGGATAAAACTGCTGGGTTGTGGCAGCAATTTCTACCCCATCAGAATGACTGGAAGAAGGGAAGTTACTAATATTTGGTGAAAAGGAACAAGGTGGTGGTAGGAGAAATTCTTGGTGATGAGGCTTCTTTTTAGCTCAATATACTGAAGTCAGCAGCAGTCCCTGACCTGTATGATTTATGTTTGATTGACAAAGATGTGTTGACATTATCCACATTGTAAAACAAGTCTGATAATTTGGTAAATTTTCTTTTTGCTTGGAAAGGAAACACAGTATAAAACTACTAAATTTGAAGGCATGGTTTCAGAATAAGTTTGATCTGCTAAGTTTGTAGCTTGCAACAAATTAGAAGAAGTCTTCCAAAAATACTTGAATCCAAAAGTTGAATTAGGATTCAGATCTGACTTTTTTTACCTCTGCCTATTCTGCTGGCTGAAACAGGTTAACTGTGTTTTTCTCTTGAAGGAGAATGTGAAAACATGAAAAAAGCCAAGGAAATGTGCTAAGAAACTAGAAACTAGGACTCAGAATCCACAATTTTATTTCTCAGTTTTGGCCCTATTTGATGCTCTTACTTTGTATTACACATAAAATAGTCTGATCTTTTGTAATTGGAAGCAGAAACTTTGACTTCTCTTTTGTATTGTCTGGGCTAATTCCATAGATTTTTATGAAAATTTTTCTAAACAAAAATGTTGGTTGAAATGACCAACAATTTTCATGTAGAAGAGCCTGACACGTAGCAATATTTTCCATCTCCCTCATATCCCCTGCCTTATAATTTTGCTTTGTGTTGTTTGCAGTGTCAGATGTGGGTTTTTGCTATTGAAAACAGTAGCCTGAAAACTTGGAGCCTAATATAGATTCCTCCTCCACCCCCACTTTAATTTACTAGTAAGCTGGGCCTTGGAACACTTTGTAATATGACTTCATTATAAAATCCTAAAAATGTCTTAGCTCATTTTAGCTCATTTAGCATGTCCTTGCTTTGCTAAAGAATTTTTTTTGCCATTCTGTAGTATATAACACCATAAGCATATTTTGTAATTCCGGATTTTGAGAAAGTTTTCTCTCTCCTGGTTTATGAACTATTAGAGTTCAACTATCCAGAAAAATTACTTATACTGCTTTTTCAGTGTACATTGTTGTGTAAGTAAAATTTTATCAGGTAGTAATTTAGTGACTAATTTCAAAAGATCTTTTAATGGCTTCTAGAACTTGTGGAATCTCGCTGCTATAAAACATAAGGCTCCTGAAAGCCCTGCTTGGTGATTTCCATTAGATAACAACTTCACTTCTTTTAGTATGTAGTGATGTGGTTAATGACTAGTGTTTTAGAGCGTGAATGAATTTGACTGATCACTGCAAGAATAAGCAGCTTGCCTAAATTAATATGTTTCAATCAGCTTTTGCAGCAGAGATGTGTGTGCCACATTGCCCTTCACGCTTGCTTCTCTTTTTTAATTGTTCTCACAGTGCCTCATACAATGAGACAGATTTTGTAAATAACATGTAAGGTTTAAATTATCATCTGCAGTTCAGTATAGGTGGGAACGTTAAGTGCAAGGGTAAAGCTGAACGGAGTGAAGCAGTGCATAGGAATAAATAGATGGCATTAGCCAAATTTGTAACTCACCTTTTTTTTCTGTGACAGAACCGAGTACCAGTGTTTCTTGGCTCTGAAGAGTTGGATTGTGATCCCTTGCACTGTACTGTAAATGAGTAGTAATGCCTGAAGTCAGGCTGAACACAGTGGACAGCCAGTATTGCCCGTGGTCCTGCTTCCACGGGGCAGTGGAGAACCTGTGATCTGGAATAGCTCAAGTATGAGCAGATGAACCTCTCATAAGTGTGTCTGTACTCATGTCTTCGGCTGAGGAGGGACAGGAAATCAATGAGTCTCCACTTCTTGGGTAAAGCATGCTCATCATCAAGAGCTTTAATGATTCATGTGATTGCTGGCAAACACTGGGCACCATCATCTCCAGTCTCATCTCACAGGTGGTGGCTCAAGATGAGTATCAGGGGACAGTGAGCCTTCCCAGGCAGACCTAGACACAGATTTTCAGGGGTTTTTTGAAGGGTTCTTCCCTAGGCTAGCTGCAGCTGTTAGACAAGCTTGAAGGGTTGCCCTGAAATACCT
>NW_008664460.1:82000-106387 GCF_000695815.1 Acanthisitta chloris | reverse complement strand
AAGTGGCACTGGAGATGCACATTGCTAGGACTGATTCGGAAATGCTTAATCCTAAAATACAGTTGGGTTACTGTCTCTTTGCTTTCAACCAGAAATTCTCTGTTGAGTGTAAAAAGAAAACAACCTTCTGTACTTTCCTAAGCTAGTTTTCTTTCAAGTCACTGATCCTTTCCCAAAAATATTTCAACCTAAAACATTTTTCTAAGAAACATCAAGCAATTGGAAGGATTGTATCTGAATGAGAGAGAAAATGGATTTGAAACCAAGCATTGAGATCAGTTTGGGGGGTTTGTGCTCAGTGCTTTTCCACAGCTCTTAGACTTTTGAGTATGTCTATCCAATACAGATATGGAGACACTGTTGAGGCTGAAAGCTGTAAGAATGTATATAGTTAACAGACTTCTGAGGCAACAGTATCTCCTAATATGCCCAGACTCATCTTCTCCCTTTTTTTTTTCTTTTTTTTTTTTTTGGGTGACATTGGTATTTTTTTGTTAGCACTTAAGAAGAGGAATCTGATTTTTTTGTGTTTGGTTGGGGTGTTTTGCATGTGTTTTAGATGGCACACTTATTCTGAGTTTTGCAAAATTTGTTGAGCTTGGCAGTTTCTCATACAGTTCGGAACACCAAATTGGTTCATCACTCAGCTTTCCCATTAACTGCTTTGTTTAGCTTTTCAACCTATTATAATTTGAACCATTAACACTAGACAGTGCTGCAACTGCTGTTAGGATTTAATCAGATCTTCTAATCTTGAGATCTTCTGTTTATCACCCTGCAGATCTCTCATTTTTAGGAAGTCTGGTAAAAGTTGTGCAGTACTAAATTTACTTGAGGTTAGTAGGGGCTTGGCCAGACTATTCAATAATCCACACCATTTTCCAGGAACAAATTAATAGGGAAAAGCAAGCAAACCATATGGAGGGCCTAGACATTAAGGGTTGTTCCCTCTCTGCCTTGAAGCTAAATCACTGCTAGCTTACCTTGAAAATAGAAGGTTATCGTTTTAATTAGTTTTTCACCAGTTTGAAGTAATTCAGTGTTCTTACGGTCTGTGTGGCACTGGCAAATGGGATACTGCTCGTTTGTATCTAAGTGTTTCTTAAAGAATTGAAAACTTTGAACTTCTGTGAGGCATGACCAGTATTAAATTAAAAAGTTATCCTATAAATCTAGACTGATTTTTCACTCTGGGTAATCCACTGCATGAAACAGATTGCCACTGGGTTTTAGTGTGTAACCTTAGAAAAGTATTTGATGTTTACTGAGAAATGAGATAGAGTATAAATTAATTTAAAAAAATAGTTCCCAGCAGCTCTGGAAAGAAGAGAGGTACTTTTAGACTCCTTTCACTCTTTTCTGGAAGTGAGTGTTCATATTAGCTGATTTTTCAGTGTCAGTTAGATGTAGCCTTTAACACATGTATAATTCTTTGCAAAAGAGAAATTGGTTGCAATAAATCCTACTGCTACAATTCTGCTTTTGCTGACTTTCTCCAGTATTCTGTGTGGAAGTGTGAGGCTGCAGGGAGGTTAAACTGCATGTTTGCAATAGTGCTGGACAGGGACTGCAAAATAAGTCCCTGTTTAAAATCTCTCTCCCCTGTCACCTCACAAATTTAAAAATGATGGAATCTGGGCAAGTCCTGTGAGCTGCTATCTGCTGTGTATGTTCAAGAGATAAAGTGCATATGCAATAATAAAGCACTCTTCAAAATCTGATCTTTGGTCTGTTAGCATGCTGAACATGCCTTTTTTTACAACAGTGATTTATAGTCCAGCATAACCATGCAGAATCACTTCATTATACTTGAATAATGAAAAGAGTGCCATCAAGATGGCATGTCTCAGGGGAGCTTTCCCAGGCAATACTTTAAACAAATGACTTTTTAGATAAATTTATTATGAAGTGTGATGAAAGCCATTTTTCTTGGCAGTCACATCTTACAAAATCAATGAGGTTTGTTGGGCTGTAGTGTCGGGGTGGTTTGGTTTTTTTTTAAACCCTTACATAAGTAAAAGGCTAAGTAGCTAGAAACAATGGTTGGTGTTTTGTTGGCATCATGGAAAGGAGAAACAATGTTGTAATGGGCAGCTGTAATCCTGTCTGATCACTTCTGCTAAATATTTGTGGACCAAACTTACAACCTAGATCCACAATTGGTGGGTAATTTATTAGCTGCTTTAAAAAATAGTTGTTCCAGATATCCCTGAGCACTCATTCAGATCTGTTATGCAAAAATGTGGGTTTATGCCATTAAACCCCCCTGCAACAGCCTTTACCTGTTCTGTCAAAGCAGTACTCAACTTTTGTGCTGGCAGTTAGTTAAATTATGTTATGAAAAGTTTACAAAATCACCAATCTTGGTATTTGTGTAATATTGCAAATACCATTTCTATTTATCTGGCATGTTCAGCTTCTTCAAACCTCTTGTTTCAATATCTAACATTTGATTACTAGTAAGACATAAACTGCTTTTTCTCAAATGTGTACTTTTGTCATCAAAGTTGTTCTAAAAGCAAATCTTTTACATTCAGAATGAGTACATATTGAATGAAGATATCTCAAGCTGTTTCTTGGAGATTTGCATTATCAGCTGTGTTTTCACTTTTAGTTTTTATAAAGTTAATTGAAAATGTTTTTGTGCCTTGAGGTGACCCCTCCTTGACCCTTTTTTAATGGAATGCCAATGTGAGAGTAGGATATTCTTAAAAAGAGGCTGATTTTTAAGAGGTGGAATTATGTCTATAGAAAATTCATCATCTTTTCTTTTTTTAGCTGCAAAATGCAGATATGCCCATGTCTTAAGGAAGTTTTTGTGCTCAAATCCAGATATAGTTGTCTGAAATGCATTAGCAAATATGACAGTAAAGGTGTCTTGATTGCAACTCAGGAGACCTGGATTATTTGCCTGAAATAACCACCAAGTCTTGTTTAGTCATTTATTTTCTGTGCCTGGAAAATAGGATATTTGCTGCTTCTTGTGAAGAGTGTTGAGATATACAAATCAAAAGTGCTGTGCAATTGTGATCTATTACTAATAAGATGGCTAATATTCTCCAGGAATATAAAAAAGGAGGTGCAAAAGATGCTGCCAAAATGAACTTGCTTCTAGAGCTCTTCTCTCTCTGATGATAATTTGCAACTCAGAATGTAGTAGCTGTTAGCCAGAGTGCCCAGCTGAGAGCAGGAGGGTAGCAGAGCTGTTACTGGAGCTGCTGCATGTAGGAGAGATGAAGACACCTGTGTCTGCTCAGTTAAATGCTTCTTGTTCATCCCAACAGATTTCCCCAAGTCCCATGTGTGAATCCAGCCAGCAAACAAATACTGCATGACCAGAGAGAAAAAGGTAATCATTTTGTTTTCTGGTGAGATTGCATACTAAGCAACTGCACTTTAAGGAATTTCAAGACTGATTTTACCAATAAAGAGCACTGAGAGTTTTCTTCCTCTTTAAGGAATAAATTTTGTATAAAATTTAAACTCAGTAACAAGTTCTAGTGTGAAGTTCAGTAGCAAGTTGCAGCAAGGTCTGACTCACTGAACCTGAAGTAAATGGATATTCTGTTTTGCCCCTGCATTTAAACATTCTGTATCTTGTTGCATTAACTTAAAAGATATTCAGTCAAGAGGAATAAATAACTAGCCAGTCTTCTTTTCTTTTGAATTCCAGGTTTTCCTGCAGTAAATGCAAAGCTGGCCATGCTTAATTCCTCCTAATGGACCAATTGATTCAGCAGACATCAAGTACATGACCTGACTTCTGGTTCACTGAGTTGCTAAATGTGGTATCAAGATGATGCTTTTATCTCTGTTTCATTTGGTGAGTGCATTTTGATCGGAGTTGTGAAAGATATGACCCAGTGGCTTTTTGGAGGAAACCAGCCATTCACCCCAGGCAGGTCCAGCACCAAGTTCTGTGCAGGGGACAACGTGCTGAGGCTGTGCAGACACACTGTGTCCCAGGTAAGCATGTGTGCTGTGTAAGATGAATCTGCCCTTCACTTTTGTGTTGGACTTTCTATTGAACTGATTCATCATTTGATTTTTGACATCTCAGTAATTACTGCTAGCAAAACCTAGCAATTTTAATGGTTGCAATATACTGCAAATGCATTTAACTTTGATGGAACTTTGAATGACTTTGCTTCAACTGCTTGCCTGCTCTTTGTGGTACTTTTGCAATCAAGGGAGGAGATGTAACAAAGCATTTAGTGACAGCTGGTGGCTCTCAGCAACTTCATTGGTCCTATCAAGCCAGGGTGTGATTTCAAAAGCCTATTAATTCTTCTTGTAGCTGACTTGGTCTGGCCAAACACACACAAAAGACCATGCAGTCTGATTTCTGTTGGGTCTGATTTCCTGTGAATGATGATGGTTCTTCAGAATCTGCTGTGAGGATCTGAAATGCCCCAAAATTGAGACCTTTTTTCCCCAGCCAACCCAAAATGTTTATCAGCAACTTTTCTCCCATCTCTAAAACTGTTCTCATTGCCCAAGCCTTGCTCCCTGGGTGTTTGCTACCTGCAAAAGTCCACTGAGAGTGGGTGAGACAGCATGGGTGGAGGTGCTGAGCTCTGATGTACACTTTGGTTGCCTGTCTGAAACACCTCTTGTCAGGAAAAGCAGCTGTTAGTTCTTATGAGATCTTTGTTAGGTACAGGGCAGAACTTGAGGGAGCACTTTCTTTAGTGCTGCCTGTAGCACTCACAAGATTTTGGTTTGTAATTTTGGTGACAGTTTGGAGCTTTTCAGTGCTTTAGTACCCTGGTCAGTGCTTTAGTACCCAATAATGAAAAATCTCTCTTCTGAAAGGATGGATATTTTTCTGGACTAGCAAAGTGAAGAGATTGGAGCTGCTGTCCATTCAGATAAGTCATCTGTACAGAAGACTTGGTGAAAAAAAGACCCAACAGAGAAAAGAAAGAAAAATCAACTTATGATTTAATACAAGTTTTTCTACAGGTTTAAGGGGAGAGGACAATATTTAAAACAACAACTGTAAGACTTACGTCTTTCATGAGAAGTGAATGCCCCAAAAAATATCTAGTGCCCCCCAAAATATCAAACCCACACTTATTCTGTCTTTTTATCCTGCTCACAAATCTATTTGTGAACATTTAGACTGAAACAACACCACTAGCCAAATTCATTGAGGTAAAGTCATGGATTTCTGAAACCATTCACAAACAGTTGTTAATATTTGGCATGAGCTATATTCTTTTTACATGGACTTTGTGTGCTCTGCAGCTCGGGTTGGGTGAGGAATCAGTAAAGTTGCTGTTGTGGATGCTCCTATACACTTAGAGAGCTTGTCCTAATTGTTAAATTTCACAATGTGCTCAGCAGTGATTTTGCTAGTAAGGCTATTAGTTTTGTTACATTTGTCTGAGCCTACTTTGAAGAGTGTTTCTTAGGTATTTACCTATCTTAGGAATTTACTTTTAGGTATTTGCTCTCTCCTCCCTTTTCCTGCCCCAGGTGTGATTGGCCAAGGGACAACATACATACATATGTGGTAATTCAGTTGAGTGAGAACTTCCAGTCTTTGGTCAGTTTTGGATCAGACATCAAGTGATCCATATCACCAAGAGAACAAAGCCAGCAGAACTCTCACGGTAGCTACGGAGATTAGTTCAGAGAAACTGATGCCTGTGAGAGTTAATTTTTAAGGCATCCAAGAGCAATCAGCATCAAATTGTCAAGAATGTTAAGAATGTCTTGTGGAATGCTTGAGGCCATATAATTTCTAGTGATTTTCTAGCTGTGTGACTAGCTGTGCTCATAATTTAATAACATCTGATATGTGCTGACTGCAGGTTGGATGGAAGTAAGGGATGGAATGTGGAGTGAGGAATCTGGGCCTTTTAATTTTATTTAAATAATAAACATTCTGTCCATATTTTTGTGGCCTGCAGCATAGGTTAAAGGGAGAATTTTGTGCATTTTCTTTGCTTTTAACACTTTAAAGGGTTTTTTCTGTGGTGGGGATTTTTTTTGACAAGAGATCTACAGTTTTTCCCCAGTATTTATTTATGAATTGAAAGAGTTTGAGGATTTTGCAATGCCAACAATGTTTTTCTTCTATTATACATATTTCAATCTGGTTGTATTTTTTGAATTTTTTTTAAGAGGTTCAACTGTGATTTTGAAAAAAAAAAGGCTAAATATTTCTTTAGAATGAAGCAGGTGGCTTGCTTTATGTTCCTTCAGTTGGTTAGTACTGCGCATCACATTGCAGCTTTGGTAAGTCCTTTTTATAGTGTTTGTCACTTTGTAAAAGATTAGTTTAAAGGCATGACTACAAAATCAGACCCAGCAATGTATGCAGTTCAGATTTCTACAGAGTGTTTCTGCATTCAGGATGTATTTCAGCTACAATATGCCCAACATGAGAGGCTGATGGCAGATTAACCTTGGTGGTTTAGATTTGAGGTGTAAAGCAGGGATTACAGCTACATGTGTTTGCTGCTCAGGTAGCTGATGGAAAGAGGTTGATGTTCTGAAGCCATAGGATTACGTCTGGTTAATGTTTGATCCCATAGTAAAATGCCTACTTAGACTCCATTCTTCTTGGCTTAAAAATATCAATGTTATTTTGGTACTCTTAAAGAACATAAAGGAAAAGGTAGTAGAAAGCGCTCTGTCTATTGGAGCTTCCTGGCTCCTGCTTTGCTTTCTGGCTTCAGCTTTTGTTTGTGGGGAAAAGACAAAAGAAAAGGAGGGGGGAAAAAAGAACACTATATATATAGTAGAAAATACAACTGCTATGAAGCTGAATTGCACCAGAGTGATGGAAGCTGCAAGCCTTTTAATTTCAGCACCAGGACTCTGCTCTGTAGATGGTCAGGACAGAGCACAGGGGTGGCTTGGGGTGGTTTGACTTGGTTGCTGTTTCCCTATGGGGAATTCTGTGCTCTCTGTAAATAATTTGCTGTTGTCCAGTGTAGGTGTTTTGCAGCAGCTCCTGGTGACCAGAGCTTTAGGAGATACCTTCCCTGTGATGGGAGGAGGTGCTGTGTCAAAGGGAGGAGCAGCTTTGCTCAAAGGGAGCAGAATGACAGAGGAACTCTATGGTGTTCAGATGTCCAACAGGCCACCAGCAGGTTATGAGGAGTCCCTGAGCAATGGTAGTCTGCCAAGGAGGGGTCTGGTTTGGTTTTAATCATCTTGGGAACTAATGACTAGCTGTGGTGTAGCCATCCTTCTGTTTCTGAGCATCCAGTTACATATTTAGCCACACAGAGGTGGTTTTGTTTTCTTGTTTCTAAAGGTTTTCAGGTAAGGAAAAAAATCAAGGCAAAAGAAGCTGAACACCCCCCACACCTGTAAAGATAACTGGGGGTTGTGATAGCTGTTGATACAAACACATGGATTTTAGGTGGGGGATTCAGGCAAAACCTGATTTTTTTCTTTAAAAAAAAAAAGCAGAGCCCCTGGTCAGCATTTAATCTGGTCTTATTATTGCTATGACATGTGGCAAGAAGGTTATATAGGACAGTTTGGAAAATGTAATCTGTCTTTTAAGATCAAGTAAATAGAATGTGCTCTGAATTATAAGATGCTTAAATTCAGTTTTAACCACTGGCCAAAGAGCCACCTGTGACACTTTGTGAATTAGCCCTGGACAGGCCAAGTGATTCACTAAGGCATGGGGATGCACAGAATGTTGCTTGGAGTATGCTCAGGAACTTGTGTATGGGATTTGGTTTATTATAATATCTCCCATGTCCTGCAAGGAGATATTAACCTTTTCTTTTTTTTTTTTCAGGAAGCAACACTACAACTTTGTGAAATGAAAGCTTAGAAACGTGAAGTGAGGTTCAGGAATATATTAATTGAACAAAAGCTGTAATTCATGGACTCCTAATGTCAGACAAACCATGCCAGGCACAGGCTGAGGTAATTTGCTGTGTGGCATTTTCCTGTTGTATGGGTGCAACTTTAAATTCCTGCTCTGGCTGAAACTCCATAAGATTGTTTGTTGCTATGAATTACTAAACCTATAAAGATTATTAAGCATGTACAGCATCTGTATGTGGGAGTGAAAATGAGCTATTAAAAAGATTGAAAATACGAATGTCTGAAATTAGAATTAGTCACACTCCTTTTGGTTAGATTTGCAAGTCTCCCACTCAGAGAACTCTTAAATACTCACTTTTCATTCTTTAGTCACCTTTGAAATTAGGTCTGTTTCGATGTAATTTTTCTAAGCCTTCATTATTCATTAATAATTTTGTTAGGGATTATCATATTTTACATATTGGAGTGTTTGAATAGATTTAATGCTTGTTTCCTTTTCAGCTGTCACTTCAGGTGACTGGCAGCTCTGCAGGTCTGTTGGTTTTGATTTCTCAGCTCAGCAGTGTCAGTGATCTGAAGATCTGAACTCAGCAATTTGAAGATGAGTTCACTTTTAGTGTCCTCACTTGGACAGTCAGAAATCCTGGGAACTTTATAAATCTAGGCTCAAATGTCTTAGGGTGATATTTGCCTTATTTAAATGTACAGGGATTAACACTAAGCAAGCATTTCAGAAGCTTATTCTAGGAAACGCGGGGAAATCTGGCGTGTTAAATAATGCATATTCTGAGGATTTTTTGCCTTTTTTTTTTCTTTATAACTTATAAGAGTGTGAGTGGAAAAAGCTGAAAAGCCCAATACACACCACTCTGCAGCAGATCCAATAGGAAGGCATTATGTAGTAGGGAGATGCCATGGAAACTGAAGCCACTGAGGCAGTTGGTGTCAAGCTGTTTAATGGTGAGTGCTATATTTAGGCTTCGGTTTACCCCAGCATGGATAGCAAATGGCAAGTTTGTTCAGTGGTCTCATTTCCTACCCCTTACAACCCAGAAATAATGAGGTGACACAGAACACAATATTGTGCTGCCTTTGCCACTCTTTAGACATGGAGAAGTGGCTGCTGGTAGCCAGGGTTGTCCTCTGGAGCACTTTGCCTCTTTTCCCTAGATCCTGTAGCATCCCTGCAGCAGCTGCACTGTCTGTGCTATCCAGTTAATAATACTCTGCCTGTCCTCATGAAATTTAGCACTTGACACAAGTAGAGAGGCCTGTGCTTTGTGACCTTCCAGCTGGGAAAATACCAGGAAGGTCCTTTCTATGGGAATCTCTGTGATTTGAATCTGTAAGCAAAGTGGAAGTGGAGTGTGGTGGGAAAACATACCATGTATTCTCAAAAATGGCAAACAGAGCAATCTTGGAGGCTGTGAAGGCCAGTCAGTGCAATAGATCCTGTTAGCAGTAATTTTCACACAAGCTGGTGGGTTTCTCTTGTAGACCTGTATCTACAAGAACTTTTGAAATAACAGAATAGGAAGTGAAGTCTCATTACCAAGGTTTCATTTTGCTTGCTTTAGTGCAATTCATTTATGTGTCCACTGGTCCATTACCCTAAAGTAAAATGCAAGTCCTTGCCCAGTGTGCAGAGGGACATTGCAAGGCAGTACTAGGTACCTTGCTCATTTAAGATTCAGCCACCAGTAGGCAAACTTTATGGTTAAGACAAGATAGTCCTCCTTTCAGAAGGAAATAATCACTCTTGGAATAGGGTTTGAAATGCTTTATGAATTAAATGAGCAAACCTGGGCCCATCCAAGCTGTTGGGAAACTTGTGAAGCTCAGCTCACAACAGCCTACTGTCATTCCCTCCTGCAGTTAGGAAGACATAGAGAAGCACAACGAGGAGAAACAGATAAATTGGAGGGAAAGATTTAATCAATAATAGGGGAAACACTTTAACAATGTGATTATCTAGATAAAAAGCTGGTCTCAAAAGACCCAAGGCTTGACACATGAAAAATTAATGGGAGAAAGCAATAGCAAATAGTTTTCTGGGAGTGATGTTGTATTGGCAGGAGGATGGATAAGGCATTTACAAAGCATTTAATTAGGTTGTGTCCAACAGCATTATGAAGTAGGTGAATATGTGGATTAATTCATCTGGTTTTATATCATCTGGATTTTGGAAATAAAGAAGAACAAATTCAGTTGAAAAAAAAACAACTGGAGTTACTAGGTAAGAAGATTTCATATTGTGTAGAAAAATATTCTGGATCAGAATATTGATACTAGATCTCATTATTAATGCTTATTTTCTACACTGATATTATACACTTTCCAGGCAAAATAAAAAATAAGACTTTGGTTTGCAGCACAATACCTTGTCAAAAGAACCCAAAGTGTATTTAATCTTGGAGAAATACGAAGTTGTATTTAATAGCTGCTTTATTTTCGTTTATTTGGATTTTGTCCAAGTTAACATAAACCAGAGTTGTTTATCTGATTCTGTCTATGGCCTTGAGTTTGTTCCTGCCTTGTACTATATATCCCCGCTTTGCAGGTTCAATTGAATTTTCAGTGTTTTACAGCCTTTTGTCAGTTCTTAAGTCTTCAGAGAATGATGAAAACTTTGTGATAATGGTTTCACATTGAACTTGCACATCCTAATGATAAATACTTTGAGCTGATGCTACCTGAAACTGGCAGTTAGATCATCCCACCAGTCAACTGGTTTCTGTGCAGCAGAACCGTATGATTAAAGCTCACTGCTGCAAGGAGCTAGTAAGTGTTTGTACTCTGCAACCTGTAGTTTGTGTTGCAGTTATTTAGAGCAGAGCAAGTGTGTTAGTTGGTTTATGTAATGTAAGGAAGAAAATATTTCTGAGATGCAATGCAGCTGCTAAAGAAGATGTAAAAAGGAACTTTTAATGTTCATAATTTTAGTGAAACATGGCAGATCTACCCTGCTGCTGATTTTAGGGGAGTGATAGGCTACTTTAGATGGTGTTACCTGCTACACCAGGAGCTGTGGCTGTGGAAGTGATGAATTAAGCAATAAACAACAATTCTCTGTATATGGCATTTCAGTTTTGGATAGCTGTGGAAAATACTGTAGAAGCTGCACACAAGTGAATCGATTCTGCTTGCTGACTTGTGCAGCAACTGATTTCATAGCAACACTGGTGTGTAGAGTCTCTGGGATGCATTCTGTGCAGCACACAAACTGAAAGAAGGGATAATGTTTTTCTCTTAACTAGTTTAGAATAAAGTAGATCCCTTTAGCTGGTATGCAGTAACTGCTAGGTTTAATGTCTGTTGTTTTAGATAATATGTATAGCTCATTGAACTTGTGTGTAATATTTGAACATATAGAACAAACACATTCTTTTGCACTCTTGAAACACTGAGGAAATGTATAGCCTCGGGTCTGTCTGCCACTCTCCAAGGTGCTTGACATCTTGAACTCAGTTGCTAATTATTGATATTTTTTCTCCCCCTGTCCTATCCCCCTCCTTAGTCACATCTAAAAGTTAACATCTGTGCTAGAGACAAAATTCCAACCGGAGCTGGACAAAGTGCAAAGAAAGTGGAGAAGAGTCTTAAGTTACAAGAGTAAGTTCACTTCAGTAAACAACTGGGAAAGCAACATAAACCATTTTCTTACGCAAGTGCACATGACTGTGTTTTTGGCTTTGCTAAAAGTTGCTAAGAAGTCTTGATCCTGGCACATTGCTGGGATACCAAGTTTTGAATGTTTTCCCAGATCTGCACAGTGGCTCTGTGGACTTTGATAATGTGCTGTTAGCAACTGCTTGAGAATCTACCTGTGGGCAGGTTTCAGAGGGCTGCAGAGTTTGAGAATCCTGCCTGCTGCTTTTATCAGGGCCTCTGGTTATGTGCTGTGTCTATGCTGGGTCACTGCTTTGGTTGTGAGTATGAGAGAGATCCCTGTCTTCTGTGGCCAAAGAGGTAAGGGTGCACAGTTTTTATGCTTTGAAATGCAGCTGGAATTTCAGAACCCAGGTAAGAGCTTCTAATCCCTCCTGAGATGAAAAGCTCTCTTGAAGAATGGCTAAGGGAACAGGGGCACAGCTCCCAGAGAGCATTGTGCAAGCAAGAGTCGAGCAAAGGTCTGTGGGAGCTTTGAGCAAAGGTCTATGGGACCTTTGAGCATATAACTAAGAAGTAAGCCTCAGGAATTTAGCTTCTCAGCATTGAAAGTTATTTTCTCAGCATAATGCTGCAGCTGAAGGACAAGCTATCTGGGAAAACTCAGCAATGTTGCAAGCCCAAGGATGAACTATCTGGGAAAACAAAGAAGGATTCTCCAGAGAATAAAGGAGACTTCTTCACAGCTGCAGCTGCAAGCAGAAATAGTATATAAATGTAACCTTTAGAGCTTAGGTAATGCTAAAGTGAACAATAGGCATAGTTGTCCTGCAAGCTAAGAAAGTATACAAATGTAACTTTTAGGGTTTAGATAATGGTTATGTAATGGTAAAGAGAACAATAAGCATAGTTATTCATGCACTGTATCAGGGAAGGACTGAGCTAACAATAAGGTTGGAGCTTGCTTTATCACTCACACTGAGTCAGCCGCTTGCTTCCCCACGCGGAACTTTGCCAGCAAGCTCCTGTTCATGGTATGGACAAAACTCCTCTGAACAGCAGCTGTTGGTAATGGGCATCACTTCTCTGCACTACCTCAAAGCCCATGGAAATGAGGAACATTGTTGCAGTGTTCGAGGGAAAAAAGGGCTAATGGTACAGGTAGGGTGAGCTGGAAATGTGTCACAATATGAACTCCCTCTGTCCACCTCATCAAGCGTGACAAGCAAATGTATTTTAAATAATATAAACTGTAGAAGCACTGGGTGTCAGAGTGTTTAAAAACATGTTGATGGTCTTTCGGATGTGACATATTTAGCATGAGTTAATAATAAAAATTTGAAGTTAACTGTTTTTAGACACCACATAAAATGACTAGATCAAGCAAGAAAGCCTCCTTAGGAGCTAAGAACATAAGTTTTCTTTCACTTTTGAATGAGCTTTTCCCCTTGTTCTGCAGTTTTACCTATTGTTATCCATCATTGCTGCTTTCGTGAACATGTGAGGAGCAATGAAATCTGTCAGTAATTTCAGAACAGAGGCAGTACACAGTGGTGTGGGCACAATGCAGCTATCACCAGCCACCACATCCATCACTGTTTGTCTTCAGTGTTGTGGCTCAACAAAAGTTCTTCTGTCCTTCCCCAGAACTGCTATAAATGTTTATATTCTTTTACCTTGTAGCTAAGTGATTAGCATCCCTCATCTAGTTTAATAATGTAAGCATTCTGTACAATTAAATTGCAGTAGTATTTTGCAGTATGTGGAAAATCCTTATGAATATTCTTTGGTATTTAGAACACTAGTCCTGAGCTGATTTGATGCTAGGAGGAATGTAGTATGTGATGTTCAACAGTGGCTGAAGCCACATCTGTCTATGTTCTAATATAATCTGTATTGTAACAAAATTTTGTTCCAGGAGGCTGACATGCTGAAATGCATACAATCTCATTGCAACAGACAACATAAGTTAACTCCTTGTGACCCACAGCCCTTGTAGAAGGTGAGATTTGGCAGTGAAATAATTAATAGATTTCAGCAGCAGTGGGTCAGAATATTCAGACAGACCAGTCACAATCATGTTAATATAATTTGTTCTTGCATCTTAGCTCCCTGTGGGTGCCACTAATCCACTATTGCTTCTATTGCTGCATGTCCTTGGCAGCAAAGCATCATCCACTTGGAAGAAAGTCTACAGCAATTCTTTCTTCATTTTCATCTCCTTACCTTGTCTTAGACATTGCTGCTATGTGTCTTCACTAGGTGGATCAATTGAGTATATCCTTGGGTGCTATTGTTTTGTTTAGGCTTCCCTTACAGTGTGCACGTGTGGACAATCATAGCTGTGGACTGGAGTTTCAAATCTGTTTTATATCCTTTTCAGCTCGCTGCAAGGTAACCTGTTTGACCGAATTCACATTGACCTGGCAGATGACAATATTTGTCAAAACTCAATTACAGCACTGGATTTGAGGAAAAATAATAGCATGCTAGTGCAAACTTCCAGGAAACTAGTTCTTGAAGCGAACACTTGGGTTTTCAGAAGATGTGCACACTTACTGCATTGAAAAAAAGAAAGCTCCCAAACTTGATATTTATAAACTGATTTATCTAAGTCTATATTTTGCTAAGTTCTAGGAAGTAAACATAACTTTGAGTTATTAGGTTGAAGGTTTTCTCTAGAGCAGGAGCTTGCTGGTGTTTGCTTCTTTGAATTGCGCAAGCAGCACAAGTGGCTGCAGCCTCCCACAGTAGAGGAGTGGGTACAGTGTCACAAGGGAAGTGGTAAAACTGCAACACGTGAGGGTGTGATGTCCTGAGACCTCAGAGGAAGGCTGATGACAAATTTGAGGGGCAAATTCAAGGTATCTCATCTTGGTTAATGTCATCTAATGTACCCAACCTGCCCTTTGGACAACCTGCCTGTCTCTGTTAAGTACATCTCATTCACTGTGGATTCAGTGTTAGAAGAGGGAATGCACTGTTGGAGATGGGCCAAGGTCTGGTTCCAGCTGTTTATGCATCTTCTCAGCTTTCATTGTTTCTCTGGTGATTACTTCCGTATATACAAAATCTGACAAATAATTGCAGTTTGAAGGGTGTGCTTAATGGAGGGCCATAAAAGTGATTCACAGGCAACTGTAAACTGAACTATTACACTAAAGGATAAAAAGCTTCCTTAATGAGCTGTACAAGACAGTTATCGATGTATTTATGAAAACATTTCCAAGTACATGTAACCAAGGGAATTAAAAGATAAATATTTAAAGATTGGCTGACAGTTTTCACATGTAGCAAAACTAGAGTTTCTCTATTAGGCAGTAAATTTATAAAATGTATATATTTAAGTGATTTGTAACAAAAGAGATTTGAAACTTGCACTAAACCCAGATGTTTTTCTCTGTAATCGTGTTTTTCTATTCAAAGGAAGAGATGAAGCATGAAGAAAATGGGTGGATGAGATTCAGAATATTAATAAGGTAAACCAACATTTTTTTCATCCAAATAATTTATTAGAGTCCTGTCACAGAACTGTATTTAAGAGGATGAAACCTAGCAACAGTTCAGAGTTTGATTAAGTTTCTTTTCATCCTATCATTATTGTACACAATTAGGTTATTCAAGGGTGATCTTTAAGTGTTCACAATATGATTCATGACCTTGTTCTTCACACCCCAGAAAGAGAAAAATTGGTCTATTGTTATGAATCTGATTAATATATGGATCAATGCGTGCCCTTTTAACATTTATTTACACATGCACTTTTAGTTTGGATAAATGATTATCTCATTGTGTTACTTGCTCTTTGTAGAAGTGCTATGTTATTCCCTGAACTAAACTGCAAAAGCATTTTAAGTATTCAGGGCTGACACCTGATTTGGCATTACCTTGTCAGTTGCAATTACTTTTATTCTTGACTGGATTAATAATCAATAAGTGTTAAACTGTGTGATTTTCCTTAGGATTGTAGCTGCTGTGTTGTGTGACTCCTCCTGCCATAAATATTGAAGGTCTGGCTCATGTTTTTAAGTCATGTTTAAAGCTTTTTGTAGATGCACCAATTTCCTAGGTTTATTACACCGCAGAGGTTATAGATGGAGGTTGGCCTAGTGGCTGTGATTCCTTGGGAGGGTGGAGAGGTGGTGAATGAGCCAAACAGATGACAAGTTAGCCAGTCTATGCAGAATGTTGACCCCAGGCTTCATGTTGCACACAGGAAAAGCTATTGTCAGTGCTGAAGATTAGCAGTAGAAGAGTTTCAGTCATGAGGGTCTCTTCTCTAGCATCAAGAAGGTTGTGGTGAAGCTGAATTTAACCCCAGGTGATCATGCTCAGCACATTTTCACTTACAAAAACATGTAGTAGATCATTTGGCTAAAGACATTAATTAACTTCACAGATGCCAAGGAAGCATTTAGAAGCCTCCACTAGGACTTGTGAATCTTTAGAAGTGTTGTACATGTGTTTGATTTTATGCTTTTTACCACTTTATGATGGTGTTTTTTCTTTTTTTTCCCTTGACATTATTTGATTGCTTTAAATTTGCTTTTTTGACTGACTCTTGCTCCAATAGGATACAAGTGTTCTGTTCCATTAGAGTCATTATGATGATGGCCTTAGGAAGAAAGGTGATTTGTGTATTAAGGATTGTTTCAGTGGAAAACTAGTTCATTTCTATGTAGGAGTATGAGGGAAGGAGAGTAGGATTAGGAATTCTAAACAATGTGATAGTTGTGGAAGCACAGGAAAACACTTATGGCCTGTATGAATGCTCAAACCTTAAGTAGATTTTCAGTCTGACTCCATACATCACATATCTGACTCTTAGTGTGGGACAGCCTGTGTTAATTATGTCTTTAATCTTTCTTGGACTAAATTGTCAGTGGTTGAGAGGAAGAAACCCATTGATCAAAGGCAGAGTTTTTCAAGTATAATATTAATTTGTATACCCAGTATTTTTACACCAACAGTTGTATCATCTCCATTGCAAGCACATTATGTTATGCATTTTAGAGCCCAAGTAAGGCTGAATTTCAGTGGATTTTGTGGCTGTTGTGAAAGCATTTATACACTCAGGGTCTGTATTTGATTTCTTTGCCTGTTGCCTTTGGCAGATTGTTACTGTCAGTGCACTTGAGATACCTGGATAATATTAGACCCTCTTCTGTATTGTTTTCAGAAAATACAGTGGATAGCATAATTTTGTGCGTATTTTAGCAGTTCCAGGAGCATTTCAGCTCAAAAATTGCCCTGTCAAGTGGCATTTATGTTGCCCAGCAGCTACTCAAAATGTCCTAGGCAACTGCATTTGCTCCACCAAGGTAATTGTTGTTTCCTCTCTGCAGGCTGGAGCAATGCGATGCTCACATGGGCAAAGTGAGCCCTGTTAGAGCTGAGGTTACATGATGCTACTACTCCAGTTTCTCAGTCCTGTACAGAATGGTCCTTTCCCTGAGCAGCCCTCAGACAGGTGTGCTTTAGCTGAGGATACAAACCATTGAGATCCACTCAGATTTATGGAGTGCCTAAATTACCCTGGTTCTGTTAGATGAGAGTGCACACAGACCATCATCAGATTTCATCTTCTCCCTGGAAGAGTAGTTACCTTGGCAACTACTGCATTGCATGTGATTTTCATTGCTAGTTACTAGCACAGGAGCTAAATCTGACATGTGGTACATACTACTCAATGCATTTCCTCAGATGGAAGCACGTGATGGCATGAGCAGTTACACTGTTTGCAGTGTGATGGGGTGAGTGTGATGCCAACAGCAACACTGTACTCGGAGTTTAAGTTCATTAGTGAACTATGATTTCCTAAGTTCATGTAGTTACCTAGAACGGAGGGCTGTGTGGTATTAAATGCATTATCAGCATTTTTCCTGGAGGAGTTCAATGAGAATGAACATAGATAAAACCTTCTTTCTTACCCTCCTTCACATCTTCAGTCAAAGATGCCTTATTAAACTTTATTAGTAGAATATTAAGACTCTGCAGTTACTGGAGAGTCCTCTTAAAACTTGGATAGTATAGTGGGAGTTGGATTAGCTCAAGCTGTTGACTTTTTTTAAGACCTCACAGAAACACAGAGTGTGTGCACATTGTGTGAGTTTTCAAAACACTCTGAGTAGTGTGCAGTAATACCTAGTAATTTTTTTTACTTCTCTTCTCCAGTCTGGGACATCTGTAACTCTCAGGAGCATGAATGGTGGTTTGAGGCAAGGAAGCACTTGATTAGTGCTGACAGATGGCATAACCACAGCTATCTGGACCTGACCTGCTCTTCAAGCCCTGTTGAATGTGCTTGCTCCTTACCACTGCCTCTCATTCTCTATGGCATAATAAATCCCTGTGCTGAAGATCTCAGGGTTCATAATTCTTCTGTTGTTTTGGTGGTGATTCTACAAATCATCAGTAGGGCTTGTTACTAGAGCTGATCAGTGAGACCTGGGTAGGAGAATCATTAAAAAGATCAATTCTGCAATTCATATAAAGGACATTTTTTCTGACAGAGAATTTTTTTTAACAGCAGAAACTGTGAAGAATGAGTATCTACCAGTGACAATGTTGCTAAGTCATTCCTGAAGTGCAAGGGTTTGGATGTAGGTGTTCCCATGAGTTCCAGGTGTTCCATGGTACTTAGTGCTATTAATGATTGTAACTACTCGACACAGAGACCCAAAGTGGTTTTTTTCTTTATATCTATCATTCTTTTAATATTCTAATTAACTTATGAGTCTTCCTAGCACATGGATTCAATAATTCTAATTATTCTGCATGAATTTCTACCACATTTGATGTTTGTTATCAATATTGATCTGTACCTTTTGCATTGCTGCAGATGTTTTTATAGCCTGGAGTCTTAAGCAAACACTGAGACAAGTCTATAGGCAAATGAAGGGCAGTGAGGGAAGGTTTCTTGTTTTATAAATGTATTTGTTTTTAAATAAAGCATCAGTGTGCTTTGCAGAGCATCCCTGGATGTGGGCAAGGTTGCTCAAATGTGGCACATGATCAGGACTGTTGCTTCATGCTGTAATCCTCAGACTGAAAACTTCAAAGGGAGTTTTCTGGATCTGCTGTGCTGTGTGTGCTCACAAGGCCTGTCAGTCTGCCATTCCCATTTGATTTAGTATGATGAAAGCAGAAGCAAAATCAAACTCAGTGAAGTGAGTTTGGTTTGATGGTATTATGACTCCCAGTGCTCTGAGGAAGGAGGGATGATGCCTATGGCAAGTGTGAAACACTACTGTCAGATCTCACCTGGCAATGGATGGGCATCTAAGCACTGGCTATAAATATGAGCAAGAGCATTGCAACTGGAGCTTTTCAGCTTTCTGCCTTTGAAGCTGTTCAGTTCTGGGACTTTGGGGTGGGTCCACCACAAAATTGATGTTGAACACGTACATCATTGCTTTCTTTTCCGATGGTTAGGACACCTGCAGCTCCAGGGTTCTGCACAGGTTCTGTTCAACCTTTGGGTAAGCAGGTTGTTTCCTGTATGTACTTGTAAGTTCCATGGAGTCTGAGACTCTCCTGCTTCACAGCATGAAACAGTTCTTGAAAAGAGGAACAATCACGTTTTGCCGCCTTCAGTTTTCCAGCTGTCAGTAGAAGGGCATTTGTGCCACCAATTCTTTTATCAGCTGCATCAGTTTTATTAGAGATATTCCCTCCTCTGAACACTTCTCTTATTCCTGAAATTCCAGGCTAAAAATGCTCCTGCTCCATCACATTGTACGCAGAATCTGTCTGTGCTGTCATACTGGAGAGAGCAATATCCTTTGCTGTGCATCTGTGGAAATGCTGCAAATGCATTGTGGGGGATAACACACACTCAATTATACAGAGCATCTTTCTCAATTCCTACAAAGAGAAAAACAAAACTGACAACCAGAAATACACTAAGAATTTGCACAAAGCATTTGCTCAGTAGAGAGGGATTTTAGTCCTGAGCACCAAAGAACAATGACAAACAATGTGCCTGCTGCTATATTAATAGGTTTTATTTCACTACAGCCCTTACAACACATTCTTCAGCTTGTCATGCTTTTTGCTGTACTAATCCTTCCTGTAAGACTTTGGTCACATCTTCTCCATGCTCTGTCCTTTCTGATAAATTTGCCAGGAAACAAAACTGGACAGAAATGCTGGGGAGGAGCTAACAAGTAAATACAGACTCATTTGGTGCAGAGGAATGACATTGTGACTCTTGTGTCTTATCTGATGTCTAATTGTTGAAATCCTACCAACCATGTTGTGGAAAGCGTGTAACATTTGAAGTATTTTCATGGAATCTGTTAAGGCATTTTGGGGAGTGACAGTGGATGAAAAACTCACCATGAGCTGCAGTGCACGCTAGCAGCCCAGAAAGCCAATTGAATTATGGGCTGCATCAAAAGGAGTGTGGCAGCAGGTCAAAAGAGGTGATTCTTCACCTCTGCTCTCGTGAGACCCCACCAGGAATACTGCATGCAGTTCTGGTGCCCTCAACATAAGAAGGACATGGAACTGTTAGAGCAAGTCCAGAGGAGGCCATGAAATTGGTAAGAGGACTGGAGCATCTCCCCTATGAAGACAGGCCGAGGGAGCTGGGGCTGTTCAGCCTGGAGAAGAGAGGACTGCATGGAGACCTCATAGCAACTTTTCAATAGCTGAAGGGCCTACAAGGAGCTGGAGAGGGACTCTCTGTTAGGAATTGCAGTGGCAGGACAAGGGGCAGTGGGTTCAAAACGAAGGAGGGGAAGTTTAGGTTAGATATTAGAAAAAAGTCTTTTACTGTAAGGATGGTGAGACACTGGCACAGGTTGCCCAGGGACGTGGTGGCTTCCTCAATCCTGTCAGTGCTCAAGGCCAGGCTGGATTAAGCCTTGAGTAACCTGATCTAGTCAGGAGGTGTCCCTGCCCAGGGCAGGTGGTTGGGACTAGATGGTCTGTAAGGTCCATTCCAACCCTTAAATTCTATGATTCTATATGCTTCTGTGATCTTTATTTTTAACAAATAATTCCTACTTAACCAGGGTTTGAAAGGTAGCATCTGTCTTAGCTCTACAGACGAGTGTGAACACTATTACACAGAGACAGTATTTCTTCCTAGGGATTGTATTTACCCTCATTTTCTCTGCTGCAGTAATTAAAACTAGTAACTTTGCTCTTGCAGCCTTTACATGGACTGTGTTGAGATGTGTGGTGGAGTCAGATTTTCTCTACAAGGCTAAATGAATTGAAGTCATTTTAACTTAGATCATTTAATGATCTAAGATTGTTATTAACGATAGGAGGCTGAGCAAAGGTTCTTAACTATGTTGTCCCCTCCTCTGTCTTGTTTTCTAGACTAAAACCAGTATACATAATGAACTCTCCCTGAAGGCAGAGTTCCAGCAGCCGCATACGCTGTTGATGCTGCAGTGCCTGACTGTTTAACTTTCTACACACAAACAGAAAGCTGGCAAGTGAAACTGCATTTGTTAGATCATCTGATATTCAAATGGAGGATGATTGAAGCAAAACAGTTGTGGAAATGTAGCTCAGGAAAACTTTTGTTTCTCCTGGAGTTATGATTTTTGTCTTTGCATTAGATTATCCAACATCTGGCTTTTTGGCTAGCTCATGTTCTAAATAATGAAACAACTACTGGTAACATCTTTTCGCTTTCAAAAGCTGCAATTATTTGCTCACTATTTAAATTTATTAGGTCTTTTGGTGGCTTTCTTAGTCTATTCTGTATTGCAGGTGGAAATAAATAGGATTTCAATGCCAGAAAAATGCATTAGAACTTGAGACAGACTACTGGGTTAATTTTCACTTTGGCACAAGCATAATTCCTCAACAGGCACTTAATAAATTCAAACATACCTGAACATGCAGGCTTAATATTTCATTTTTAGAAGTATCCTTCTGACAGGTGCTTGAATGCTCGAGTGAAAAGTGAACACAGAACTTCAGTAATAGTGGCTGGGCAATTCAGGTCATTAATGCTTCTTTCTTTTTCACTTTACTGTAGTTATAACTGGCAGTGATTTCCTATTTTGCACTTTTGCTTTAAGAATATCTTTTAAAACACCAAGTGTCTGTTCCATTGGGACCTTTATCCTCTGTTTATTCTTGCCTTTTAAATGTATAAAGTGGTCTAATGTAAATGACAGCTTTTGGACTTTGCCCCAAATACACAGCAGTATAGGCTGTTTTACTTTTGTTCCTGCAGTCACCACATGAGTTACAGCTTCCTATTTTCTCCACACTGGGTTTCTTGGATTTTACTTTTTGGTAGCAGTATTTCTGTGTGTTTGTGAAAGAGCACTGATCATTTTGCCTAAATCATCTATTCTTTGTGCAAGAAGGAAGAAGAAATCTAATTTTAATAAATTGTAGCTGAAGTTTTATTTATTACTTGGAAAAATGGCATGTTGAGGAGTTACTGTAATTAACTGAGGCCTTGGTCCTGTAAAATTATTCTGTGGGTACATTGCTTTATGGAGATACCTATTGCATTAATGAAACTTCTCTGTTGTGTAAATTTAAGCACACGTCGACTTTAGGAGTAATGGGGTCAATGTTTTTAGGTACTGCACTTAGATGTATTAATTAATTCATTAGACACATTAACAGTAGTGGAGGGGATTTTATATCCATGTTCTTAATCCTGCAGGGGCATCCTTTATGGATGCATGTATGTGCTCCTTTCTGCAGACATCCAGGAGATTTTGGATGCCAGAGTCATGGTGTGCCCTCAGCGTATTCCTCTCTGGAGGCCACAGAGCTCAGCACATGCCTCACGTGGTGTGTAGATATCTGATGAATGTTTGAACACTCATCTGGTGTATAGCTCTTGACTCCAGTGAGATAAGATCAGTGACTTGAAAGTCAGTTGTGTCTACAAAAAAATTGATCATGCACTTGTAGTGGGAGCAGGTCCTGAATCACAGCAGCCACGATGCTGGAGCTGCTGACTAATACATGACACGGCTGCTGCCAAGGCTGTTCTCATTTACAGAGGTCGGGGATGACTCAGAACAGCACATGTTCCACATTAGTGCCCAGAGGCAATTGCTGTTTACATGATGACAATGTCAATTATCACCTACAACACTCCTGCAAGGAGTAAAATGGCACTGACAAAGATGCAATTATTTGGCCATTTGCTTCCTTAGTCCTCTGATAATGTCAGTGTCCAACTGCTTCTCTAGTGATGCTTTCAAGACTATGATGTCTTGCAACCACAATGTGTTGAAAACTACAGCTTCTCCTGCTGCCTGTGCACGTGCAGGCACAGGGAATGAGCTGGTTAAAGAAAAGCTCCCACTATGTAACTTTTCACATCAAGCAACTTTGCAATTCTGCTGGGTAAGCTAAATAGATCATAGAATCATAGAATTTTAGGAGTTGGAATAGACCTTACAGACCATCTAGTCCCAATCCCCTGCCCTGGGCAGGGACACCTCTCACCAGAGCAGGTTGCTCAAGGCTCCATCCAACCTGGCTGTGAACACTGCCAGGGTTGGGGCAGACACAGCCTCCCTGGGCAACCTGTGCCAGTGTCTCACCACCTTCACAGGAAAGCACTTTTTTCTCATATCGAACCTAAACTTCCCCTCCTTCAATTTGAACCTGTTACCCCTTATCCTGTCACTGTAGTTCCCAATAAAGGAGAGAAGCATAAATGGGTTTATATGCTGCTGCTGCTGGGTCTTCTGGCTGTGTTACTGGCTGTGGCTCTGTTTCATGGACAAATGCTTGCTGCTTTGAAGCTGGCCTTCACATCAGCCCTGCTCCTCAGAGGTGTCCCTCTGCTTGTCACAACTGCAGCTAATTGGTGCTACTTTGGCACTGCTGACTGGAGCAGCAGGCACAGCCAGGAGGTTCCTTCAGGCTGCACTCAGGGCTCTGCCTGCTGCTGGCTGTGCTGCCCAGGAGGATGTTCTCTCTAGGAGGACAGAAATCTGGCACAGCTTTATGACTAAATTTGTTTTAGGGAGACAAAAAGAAAGAAGGAGAAAAAAGGAAAAAAAAGCTGACATATTTATTTCTTGATTAGTTTCCTATTTAGAGCATGCACTAATGATGTATTTAACAGAAAATCTGGAGCAGGACTGAGTTCATTGATTAGTTGTTTCTCTACCACTGGTAAAGAATTGTGTTTTCCCTAGTGCACCCCATCTTGCCTCTAGGGAGAGCTAGTACAACTTTTTATGTGATTTTCCATTTGGAAAAACCTCTGTTGTGGAAGCATAACCTACCTTCATGAGAATCTCCCTTTCAGTGTAGACTGTCAGTTTAAGAAAAACTGAAAGAATCTGATGATGAAGCTGAAACATTTTGTTTGATCATTTTCAGAATATCAGATTTGGGGAATTTATTCCAAGACAAATTTATTGCCTACATTTACAATGTTACATGGTCAAAGAGACTGGAAATCAAAATTAATTCCCCTGAAGGGTTTTTTAATGTCATAGGAAATGTTTTTATTCCTTTGAATTGTAGCAAATCTACAAGGTGTAAAACATGCAGAGTTTCATGGAAAATTGTAGGGTTTTTTATAGCTCTTACAAGTAGCAGGGGTGAATGTTACCAAGGTGTTTGTTTTTTCACACAACTGAAATACAGATTTTGGGTTATTTTTCTGACCTCTTGGTTTCTCTTTCCAGAATGAAGGTATAAAGCAAGTATAAGGGATCTATGGGCTAATCTTAATGAGGAATTTTATTCTGGACTTGGCAGAAGAAGTTATCTGTCAGTGGGCCATGATCAGCCAATTGTACTGCTTATTAGAAAAGTGAACGCTTACCCAGTGCTCTCCAGGACATAATTCACTAAACTCCATACATATTGAATTCTGCATCATAAAAAAAACCCTCAACGTCAGTCACATGAATTACTTATGCAACAAAATGTTGTTTGTTGATAAGTGGCATTTATAAGTTTCAAGCAAAGTTTGTATCCTTCTCAGTGATTAAGGCTGAAAACCTAATTACAACA
>NW_008664460.1:42199-81976 GCF_000695815.1 Acanthisitta chloris | reverse complement strand
CTCACTCCCTTTGAACACAAGTAATTGGCTGCAGAAGCAATCACAGTTCTTGTAATGGAAAATAGCAACATGCTCTGAGAACCTTGGTGAAAGAAATCTGAGATAGCATTCTGCAGCAAACCTCCTCACTGACCTCAGGGAGGTTTCTGGTGCTGAGCTAATTCAGAACCCATTTCAGCCCTTGTGGTAGAAGAATCTGACATTCTTATTTTTGTTTTAAAGCCAAAATGGACCGTGAGACCTGCAATTTTCTCCTGACCATCAACACACACAATGAGGTTGTGTTCCCTTTCATTGATTCTCCCCCTCTACTCTGCTGATTCTCCCCCTCTACTCTGTTCTCCTGAGACCCCACCTGGATTATTGCACACAGTTCTGGTGCCCTCAATGTAAGAAGGACATGGAACTATTGGAGCAAGTCCAGAGGAGGCCACGGAGTTGGTAAGAGGACTAGAACATCTCCCCTGTGAGGACAGGCTGGGGGAGTTGGGGCTGTTCAGCCTGGAGAAGAGAAGGTTGTGTGGAGACCTCATAGTTGTCTATCAGTATCTGAAGGAGCTCCAGGGGAGCCAGAGAGGGACTCTGTGTTAGGAACTGCAGTGATAGGACAAGGGGTAATGGGTTCAGATTGAAGGAGGGGAAATTTAAGCTAGATATGAGGAAAAAGTTTTTTATTGTGAGGGAAAAACTGGCACAGGCAGTTGGCACAGGTTGCCCAGGAAGGTACTGGATGCCCCAACTGTAGCAGTGTTCAAAGCCAGGTTGGCTAAAACCTTGAGCAACCTGGTCTAGTGGGAGGTGTCCCTGCCCAGGGCAGTGGGATGGGACTAGATGATCTGTAAGGTCCATTCCAACCCCTACAATTCTATGATTCTATGATCTTGAGTAACCTAGAACTCAGCTCATTTTGTTGTATGATGAATTTACCCAGACAGTGAATTTACATCAAACAGTGGCAAAGCCTGGCCTGTAAGGAAGTCAGTGTTCAAGAATGGTTATTGCTAGCATGGGGAGGTACAGCCCTTAGTGTAATAACTATGGGATGTTTGTTGTGCTAGTGCTATAAGTGGAGCCCCAGTACAGAATACAGGATTACTCTTTTAAGAGGAAGCAGCTTGACTATTTCATTCATATTTTTAAGTGGGTCAGCCAGAGCACAGATGTTTGATGGAGCAGAAATGGCTTGTTAATTAAATTGCACAGGAACAATTTCTTTAGCTCTATTCTTCAAAACAGTACCAAATGGTCTCAGAGGGATACACTCTTTAGATACTGTCATTGAAGTGATGGGTTGCTGATCTGCCATGAAAGAGGAGGAGATTACAACAACTGTGTGTGTAATTCCTGAACTAATAGAATGTTTCCTGCTTTATGTCAACCCTATAGAGGTTAATGTAGTTTTCTCTGTGAAGTTCAGGCCATGCCATGGGAAAATCTTTGGTTTCAATGGTCAGCAGATCTTCTGGGTAAGTACCCAGTGTGAGAGACCAAAACCCCGGTGGGAGGACTTGAGAAAATAGTTTCATTCACCTAGTAGCCTAATAAAGACTCCTCTTTACATTCTCTGCAGCAGCCTCTGCTGTGAGAGAGGCCAGGATGTAGGGGTAGTTTTTGTTACTTACATGTTATCTCTTGTGAATGTTAGAACTTTCTGAATGAGGATATCAGTCTGAATTTTCAGAAAACCTCTTTAGAAAAGAAAAACATGATCTTGTGCCTGTGAAGATTTACTGTTCATAAATTGGGTTTGTTTATTTGAACAATGGGCTTGAACTATTTGACTCCCCTGGTCAGAACAAACTAGTAATGGAAAAAGAACTCTTCATGTTACATGCAGAATTCAGCTTGTTTTAGGATAAATACTGGGGACTTACTGTATGTGCACAAGTGTTTGCATTAGTTAATAGACCTACATTTCTTCCTTGATTGTGTCTGCAAGGCAACTCTGCAGATCCCACAGAATATCGTCTCTCTGCGACTTATCAAGGTCTTGGTCCAAGAAAGAAAGATGAGAAATGTTTTAAGATTACAATTTTATACATTGGGTTTTACACCAACTCTTTAGACATAAGGGGCTCAATCAGGTTCAAGGATCTTGTTTGCTTCCTATGTTCAGAGAGAAAATTAATTTAGCCTATACAAAGATGATAATGAGTCATGCTGTGTAGTTATGGCACATGACTATAAATATGTATTTTGCTTAGAATTTTTCAGCTCTTAAGGCAGAAAATTTCCTTAGTGTTTTATTTATAAATGAGATCACGATTGCAGACTAGGACATACTCAGTGGAGTTGAATTAATTTATCAGACCTCAAGAAAAGTTGAACTAAAAGAACAGCTGTAATCTGTTATTTTTCATTTTAAAATGCTTCGTGACTTTGATTTTGCAGGCAAAAACACTCCAGTTGGATTTCAGTGATCGAGGCTGAGTAAGAGTTAACACAGATTCTGTGTAATATCTGAGATTTAAGGTACCTGTGTAAGAGAATATATACTGTGGCCTTAGTCCTGTGGGCCACAAAGTTGTTCATCTAAATATACCCAAGGGGGAAATAATACAGTCCCTTTACCGTGTTTGTGTGATCTGTACCTGCATTGCAAGAATCACTGATCCCCAACTGTGCCCCTCATGGTGCAGGTTTCAGAGTGGAGGTTCTTTTTTCCCTTGCTACCCTCAGCACTTGTTTTGCCATTCTGAAGTCTGTGAGCTCTTCATCCCACAAACTTGAATAGCCTTTTGAAGTGTTTGCTTTCAAAGCCTTTGGATAAAGTCAGAATTTAATTTTCTGTATTGTTTTGTAGGATTTTTTTTTCTGTATCATCACTTGGATTTTCAAAATAATAGTTCTATTATTTTAAAGTCATACTATTCTGGTTTTCAATGTTCCCATTATATATGGAACTGGCAAGGCTGGGTCAATGGCTGTACTTGATGATCTTAGGGGTCTTTTCCAACCTAAATAATTCTATTTATACGGGTATATGTGACCTGTATGACTTGTGTCCCTAATGTCAGTGGGAATGTGTGAGCCTGAAATACCACCAATTCCATTGAATATGTGTGTATTTAGAGGAAGGGAAACAGCCTGTTACTGTGTGCTATGTCAGATGCTTTAGTGTCTGAGATGTTTTGGTAGCATCTAGAAATCACTCTTCCAATCCTAAAAGAGCCAAATAAATAGCTCATGCTTATCATGTCATGTGCTATAGAAATACAGGACAACCCTTACTCCAGAGAGTGAAGCAAATTTTTTCATTCTCCCAACACCCCCTCCCATCCCTCATGAAACAGCAGGGATTATTTTATTTCAGAAGGAAAGTGTACTAGAAGTTAAACTAGTGTGAAGCACAAAGGAAATATTCTGAATGTGTTAAACGCTGGTGAAATACATTACTTACTTTGATACTTTTCAAAGGATGTGCAGTTTCCTGAGAGGAATTGGAGCAGAGGTATTTTGACATTAATAAGAGGGAGTAAATAATAGGTATTATTTGCACAGGGGAAAATTATTTGAGTGTAACATAATAAGATAATAAGGAGATATTAAGTAGTAAAAAGATTTTGGTTTAACAGCAAAAACTGCATGCTGAAAATTTGCCTATTAATTTAATTTCACTGCAAGTTCCCTGTGAAACTTGTAGTCTCAGGGGGTCATTTGTCAAATCTTCTGTTAATGTTTCATTAAAAGTAATTTAAAGTTGTGGAGAACGTAAGTAAAATTTACAAGTGCACATTATCTCCCCCCAGCTTCAGACTGTCTTGACCCTTCTGGCTAACTTTGGCTGCTGCTCATGAAATATTGAGCAGCTGTTAGTGTAATTGCATTCACTCCACATCCCCATAAAAGATAATCAAGTCGGGGCTAGCCAGGCAGGCCAAGCAAACAAGAGGAGCTAAAGAAAAAAACTAAAACCCAATAAACTAAAAAAAAAAGAAATAAAGAAGAAAAAAACCATAGCAAACATATTGCATCCTGAGCTGAGATTAGTGAAGGTAACTGTCACTTTTCCTTGGCAGTTGTCTGATCCCTCGTCCATGCTGTTCAGAAGGCCACAAGTGTGAAAGTTCAGTACCAGATTTGGAGTTTTTGATGCTGCTACTCCTGGAGTTTATAAAAGAAAATAAAAATAATTAGAGCATTTTAAAAACCCAAGATAAGCCTAGTTCTTAAAAATATTTAAGAGAAATCAATAATCCTATCAGAGAGTGGTTCAGAATGAGAGAGACAGTGGTGTTGGAGTTGAGAAGACCTGCAGGTGTGTTTGGAGGGCACACCTGTGAGAAAAGTGTATGTACAAGGCTGCTCCTGTCCTGTGCTTTGTTTCTTAATGCACTGTTTCTAAATACTTGCACTGATATTTTCTAAGACTTTGTTGTAGGTATAACTTTAATTTCAAAGAGCACTGTGTGCCTATTTTAATGAGGATATTTAGTGTTCTGATCAGGTAGGTGAACTGCAAGTTCTTTCAAGATGGAAAAGCTTTGCCAAAGGTCATGAATGGTCTTTGGTACTATTGCACAAAAATTGTAGTTTGCTTAGATTTATCCCATTGGAGACAGGCTTTGCTGGCACACTTGGAAACTATGGTACATGATTTTGGTGGTAATGCATTAGCTTAAATGTAATTAGCCTGATTAACACCAGCTGAACTTAATTTATTACATGTGTGATTAGGACTGAAATATGATGTTGTGTCTGTTTTCACCAGTGTGGCTGGGAAGAGTCCTGCCCGGTATGGGTCAGCCTGATGCATGGCAGAGTCTTCAGGAAAACTGTCATGCCCACTTAGAGTCTGCAAACAGGAAATCCATTTCAGCAGATCCAGAGAAGGAGCTAGCAGTAGTGCTGTGACAATTTCAATTAAAGGTCTGAGAATGGTAATTATGTTTACATACCAGCAGTCTGATTAAATGTAAACTAATTATGTGACAAGCTTAAAGTGTGACCTGAATTACTCTTGCTGCATCACAGTTGAATTTCAGCAGAGCTTCTGGATAACACAGTATCATTACACAAGCTTTCTGTTTTGTAGATGTGGAATATTACCAATATTACTGGGATAATCTGGCCTTCTTTTCTCTATTTTTCCCCATGCAGTTTCAAGAATAACCTGTAGCTTTTTTTTAAAAAAATTTAGCTATTCAAAACCCTATTCATAAAGCAAGAGATATTTACAGAATCAGAGAATAGTTAGAGTTGGAAGGGACCTCTGGAGATCATCTAATCCAACACCCCTGCCAGGGCAGTGTCACCTGGGGCTGGTTACACAGGAGTATGGCCAGGTAGGGTTTGAATGTCTTCAGACAGGAAGACTCCACCACCAGCCTGGGCAGCTCTTCCAGTGCTCTGCTACACTCAATAGAAAGTTCTTCCTCCTGTTGAGGTGGAACTTCTTGCGGTTTTAGTTTATGGCCATTACTCCTTGTCCTGTCACTGGGCACCGCTGAAGAAAGTCTGGCACCATCCTCTTGGCACCTGCCTTGGAGATATTTGTATCTGTTGAGGAGACCCCCTCTCAGTCCCTTCTCTAGACTAACCAGGCCCAGCTCCAGCAGCCTCTCCTCATAAGAGAGATACTCCAGACCCCTAATCATCTTTGTGGTCCTCCTCTGGACCCTCTCTTAATAGCTCCTTGTCTTTCTTGAATCATGGAGACCAGAATGGAAAAAGGCACTCCAAATGTGGCCTCACTAGGGACAAGTAGTGGGGGAGGATCCCCTCCCTTGACCTGCTGGCCACACTCTTCCTGATGCACCCCAGGTTACCATTGGCCCTTCTGGTCCTCCAGTTCTGTGCCACCAGTACAAGAAACTGGGAAATATGAAATTGTGCAAGTAATTCATCTTTTGAAGCCAATATGAGTTCAGAAGGATTTTCTGTGCTGGCTTAGAGGGCCTTGGGAAGGTGGGATGTGGGTAGTGTCTGTGTCCAGTTCTACTTGATGAGGCCTCTCAGTGCTCTGAGAATGAAGCATGATCCCTGTGGGTGGTTGTGCAAGTTGGTCAGTTGAGAAACAGAGTTTGTGACCCTCTCAAAGCCACATGAAAACAACAGTTGAAAGAAGTTCTTTGTTTTAAGGACCTACAGCTGGATACTGTAATCCTGGAGGGTATCTTCTCCAGAAGATACCTTGAAATCTGTCTAACATAATCTAGAGTCTATCCTGTGTTGGAGTTCAACTAGTGATCTAGAACAAAAGCCTGGCAAACTCACCCAGTGTGTGTGGTGTCATGATCTGACACCAACATAAACTGCAATTCTGAACCACTAATGCACTGCAAAATCACCAAACTGAAGAACAGTTCAGGCTGGAAAGGACCTTGGATGGTACCTATGCTTGGTCACCTTCTCTGTGCAGAGAAGTTCTAAATCCAACATTAGTTTAGGTTGCTCAAACCCTGGAAGTCCTGCAAACCATATCCTTTCTGTACTCTGTTGTAGTTTCCATATTTCCACTTGGGGAGAAAGTTCACTGTGAATAGAAAAATATGGGAAATATGCATCAAATTCTTGTCTGGTTCCCATATCCTCTTGATACAGTATAAATCAATCTCAGAACCTGAACCACAAGCCTGAATGCAGCATCCCATGATCCTTTCAAGGGATTTCACTATCAAGATCAAAATACATAAACCCCAGCTACTAACACTGAGCATCACCCCAGAACTTCAGATTTACAAGTTGTGTGTCGTTTTTTTGATGCTCATAAAAATGTGAACAAACATGGCAACAAAGGAACAATTAAATTCAATTGACTAATGTTATGGTACTGTAAGCAGATCATATCTTCTCAACTGGAATAAGTGATTGCTCTTTTGGTTAAAGGATGGTAATGCCTCCAGTCCTAAAAATGTAACATTACAAATTGATCTGTGAATAGATCTTGGACTTACTCTGAGTTTTTCTGTTCCTAGTCCAAAAGGACCAGAGTCTTGATTACCTGCAGTAGTTTTGCTCCTGTTCTCCAAAAGACTTAGACAAAGCTACTCCTAGTGGTTGCTGGTTCTATGGTCTGCAGTTTACAGGCATTTCCCATGGCAGAAAAAACCCACAGCAAATTATCTCATTTTTTATTTTCTTCTTTCTTCAGGTATTTAATTCCTGCTTTATTTGTTGACTGTATGGAAGATAAGACTGGCAGGATCACTCTACAGAATTAAATATAAACGTATCTCAGTTTCTTTTCATAGCTTGTTTCCAATATTGTAAGTGTTTAAACACTGGTTAAAATACCTCTGTGCCTTTTCAAGTGTTTTTTTAATTCTTTCAAATCAAACCTTCTGAATTAGTTATTTTGTCTCTACATTTAGCATCAGAATTGCTGGGAATTTCTGGACTGCTGGAACAGCACTTATTGTGAGGGGAGGGCCGAGAAAAAAGAAATATGTACTTGGTGTTTTAATACTTAAGAGATAGCTAGGGTTTGCAAAAACATAAGTAAATATTTACTTTAAAATCAACTGACCCTAATACTCTTGAAAAAAGTTTATATCAATATTGGGAATGTGGATTACCACAGTGATATTTATAGGGCATAATGCATTAATTATAGAAATTCATGGACTTTAAAGCCATTTGGTAGCAAAGTCCTCAATTTCTAGTATTACTGGCAGGCAGTTTATGCAGCTACATGGAAGGATGTCTGTTTGTTTTTATGTGCTCTTTGTTTTTTCGTGAGGGATAATTTAACGCTGTTGGAGATAATTGAGGTTCAGGAATAGCATATGTAGAATTCTGGTCATGCAGTGCATCGTGTGGTCTCTGCTGTGTTAAAGAACTGGCACACATATATACTCTTTTCAGCCTGAGCTTATTTGATGCTCACACCAAGGCCTTCCAAATCTTATGCTTAACCTTGTGAAAACAAAAACTATTTTATTTTTCCCCCTGTCATAGTGCTGTACAGCAATCAGCCCAGGGAGTAAAACAAAAACTATTTTATTTTTCCCCCCTGTCGTAGTGCCGTGCAGCAATCAGCCCAGGCAGCCTCTCAAGGCATCTCTGCTTGCCATGCTTAGAAAAACTGGGATGCAGAACAAGCCCCTTCTTGTCCTGTACTGATGCTTTGTCAACAGGCATTTCACAGTTTTAGAAATAATGAACAACATTTGGAAGATCCTAGGGATCAATGCAAACTGTTACATGTTTTCTTGGATATCTCTTCAGTTTTCATACAAATAAGTACAAGGTGCTCGAGTGTTTCAGAGAGATGTGGAAAAGTGCTATTTCATTTTTAAAACCCAGAATGGCTCTGGTCTTCTCTGCAGTTTCATTAAGTTTTCTCCATATATTTTTTTTCTGCTATGATTACATTTTTGTCCTTAGAGTTCAGACTTCAGCTCTGGAAATGTAACTGTTGTACTGACTTTTAACACCTCCAGGATTAGGAGTAATCTGTATCATACAGCTTTAATTTTCTGAAGATTTGATTGTTTTGATTAAACAGGTGTTTAACTAGGTACAGTTCATGGGGATTTAGACAAAACAGCTTTAATTTTCTGAAGATTTGATTGGTTTGATTAAACAGGTGTTTAACTAGCTACAGTTAATGGGGATTTAGACAAATTTCAACTTTTCCAATTAGTAAGGATTTTACAACCTTTCAAATTTTTTTGAAGTTTGTATTAAACAGCCAAGGAAATTAATCTAAGCAGCAGTAATCTCTTCAGCAATTTTCCTATCATTGCACCGGAAAAAAAAAAGACTTGTGCTTTAAAAACTGATAGATCAGATTTTAATCATTGGGTCTTGGGAAACTTTTCCATTCCACTTAGTATCAATATGATAAATAGGTGCATATCACACAACAGATTTAGGCCTTGTTGTCAATCTTTAATGACTCAGAACTTTGTTTCATTTTGCCAAATGTTCTGGTCTCCTTTTCACTCATGCTTATCAGGAGATTGCTTTGGTGCGTAATCAGTACTGACAAGCTCAGAAACAGTCTTTTTCATTATTTATTACTTTGGAATCCCTTCCTGTGTTAAACCTCAACCTGCCTGAAAGGATTGGAGACTTATTTGAGGGAAAAAAATATTGATTTTTCAGAAAACAATAGAAAAAAAAAAGATTAATTCTTGTTGACACTGGAGAAATCAGCAAATCACATCACTAACTTACTGCTTTGGCCTTGTCAGTTCAAACCTGGTTTTCTTTCATTCTGACCTTACTTTTGTGTCAGTTTCTTCTACTTCACCTCAGTGAAGAGTCAAACTTTTCCTGCTTGCAGGGCCTGGGTAACATTCTTGTGCATGTACCTATTTTAGCCATGGTGCCATTGAAGTCATGAGCAAGGAGGTTTATTGTAGCAGTGGCATTTTTACTAGGAATGTGCTAGTGTTGGCATTGTCTGTTACTGTTTCCAACTTTGTATCAGGCTCTCAAATTGTTCTCATGGCTGATAACTTGATGTGTTGAAGTACATGAGCCCTCCCTGAGCACTGCCTGGCACTGAAGGTGCAGTGTGCTACTGCACAGCTATGTGTCAGTCCAGTTTGAATTCAGAGGAACAATGCCTAAGCTGCTCCAGGAAAATGTATATATTAATTAGATTGCCAAATGGGTGTTGCTTGCATCACTGACTATGGTCTGGATGAGACAGGTAACTGGACTGGCTGCTCTTCTGCTGTTGCGCTGCTGTTCCTAGTTTTTTTCAGGAATAAGAATGTCTTCTTAAAGTGTTACATTGCTTTCAGATTTTCCTGAGCCATGCTGAGGCAAGTTGAACAGTCTGACTCCTAACACAAGAATTTAAGTCATTTTTCCACTTACAGAGTTTAGCCTGGGCGACAGCGGCTTGTTCAAAAGTTCCCAGACCCATTAACAGACCTTCTTTTGTCTGACTTCAAGTGAAAGCAGTTTTGCTTTAGTTCAATATGTTTGAAATGGAGTGACAGCATATGCAAAGCTAAGCTTTGAAAAGTCACAGAGCTGGATGTCATCAACCTAGAAATGACAAATCGCATCATGTTGATTAACAACATCACCTGGAGGAAGGGTACCGACGTGACATTGCACCAGATCTGATCAAGAACCTTAAGGGATCCTATAAATAGTATCTTTATAGGGCTGAAGACAGGTCTCTGATGCAGATAGACATCAGCTTGTTAAACTAAGACTTTGGTCTAGGCAAAGCAGGGCCAGTCTGGCCTGTGATACATTGCAAAGGGCACGTGAGGATATTAGACCCTACAATCAACACTATTAACTGCAGCCTTCTGATAAACCACTGCTAAAATGCTGCCAGATTGACTGCATTAATAAATCATTAATAAGATCTGATGAGCTGTGTGTATGCTGCAACAGGACTGATAGCTCATGTGATTTCCCAGCAGAGATGACTCGTCACTAAAGAGCAGTCGGAGTAAACCTTGTTGGCTCTACCACATCTTTGGAGCCAATACTCAGAGCAAAGATTTAATGACCTGGTCTAATAATGTGGATGGTATAAGTACATATTTAAATATGTTCATTAGATTATCTTAGGCCGATCTTGTATCTTTCCAATGCTTAATTCCGGAGGACCACATTATCTGAGAACTATGTAATCACAGCAGCAAATCCTAAGGAATTATTGGGAATACTGACAGGGTTAATGCCAGCTTGAGAGCTGGACAGAGAACCTTCCTACAAAGCGGTGTGAGATGATTTGAAATGTACATAATGATAAAATAAATAAAAAGGGGGGGGGAAGGAAAAGAAGAAACATTCCAAAAGAAAGAAAAAGGCAATTGAACAGAATATTTCCTCTCACTGCTCATTTGGTTCCAACACATGAAATTACCAGGGTTATCATCTCCAATTCTTGCATGACTGGCCAGGTAATGTACAGAAGGAGAATTAGTGAGAAGTGCTTGCAAGAGGAGTGATCTCAGTGACTAAGTGAGGAAGAATTATGCTCAAGCTGTTCAGCATTTTCAGACAGAGGTGTGTGTATATTTAATGTTCCTGTTGCACTGGTGTTATTTACAGCTACCAAACATTTACATTTATTTGAAATTCTTTCTGCATCCAAGTAAGGGTGCAGGTCTAACATTTTTATGAGCTCTCTCTGGAACTGACCAAAACAACAGAGCAGACAAGGAATAATTATTGTAGATATACTCCGAACAGTGCACTGAACATGTTATTACTATGAGATGCCTAAAAATAGCATTCCAGAACTTGCCTGAAGAGCTCTTGTCTGTCCTGAAGAAGAACGGATATGCCACTTAGAGCCTATTATTTAATGAGAAAGGCAATGTTGACACAAACTAAATTGCTTTAAAGCAAGGTCAGTCATTTTTCATAAAGAGAAAGCCTTGTGTTTCTACCAGTCAACAGTTCCCACCGGTGACCTGATTAGGCTGACATAGATACAGGGATGGAAGAAATTATTCTACTATATTTAAACAGAGATATGCTTCTGGTTTTCAGTTTAGCTGAGCTGAACAAATATTAGCTTGGAATGATGTGAAAGTGAAACATTTCAATAGATTGAATTTTTTTTTTTTTGTAGATTGAATGAAGAACTATATCCAGTCATGAATAAATTGAGATTTCAACTGCCCTTAATAAAAGCAAGAGGTTTGACTCATAGAATGGGAAAAGCTGAAGTCAGTCTCTAGTTTGGAAGGCAGTTCAGCTTGAAACTATTTTTCTTTTATTTATTATGAATAAACCTTTCATAGGGAAAAAAATCCCCCCATCCTATGTTTAAAAAATAAGTGCATGCATTTTGGGGAGAAAAGCAGAATCTACATCTGTCATTCAGTTCTCCCCAGTCACAAAATATGTTTCTTGGTGGAGATGACAGCAAACTCATTCTGTAAAAGTTTTATTTTGGAACCCAATGTCTCCTCACACAACAAATTAGCTGCTCCCTTTTTATTTGATCTTTCAGAGTTTGTCAAGACTGGAGTCTTGAAGTGGAGAAATAGATGACAAAATTGAGTGGAGGTGGTGGTAAGCACTGCTCCTTCCTCAACCTCTCTGCTCACAGGGCTCTTCCTCATTCTTTTCCTCACCCTCACTGCCACACGCCACTTGCCCTGTTCTTAAGTGTAACTTCGGAGAAACAATGTGAAGGGGAAAGTGGTTTTTCACCTGAGCCATGAAAAAGTATTTCCAATGTTGTCTGAAAGAACAGAAACAGAATCAGGAGGAGAAAGCGATAGCTTTAATGGGAGAGCCTGTACAAAATCAGAACTGAGCGATGTGACCCAGAAAGTTGTTGTTAAATAGACAGGAGAGGAGAGCTATCACAGAAGAATATCCAGTCTGTTACAAGAGTGAGGAGATGGGAGAACAGAGGAAGGAGGACTCGAGGACAGAGGACATCATCTAAGCTCAAAGTGTTAGCATAGAAAACACATAATCACTGAATGATTCTGTGGGTGCTTTTATTGAAGAGCTCTGGGAGTCGGGGTACAGACCCAAATCTGACTCCGACATGGATCAGAGATGGATACATTTTATACTCTTCTCTTACATAACCATAGGTTAATCATTACATTACTATTATTCTATTGATTTCACCCAAGCATGGATCCCAGTTGCTTTTGATTATTGTTATAATCTTCCCTAGGCATAACTTCAATTTCTTTTTGATTATTGTTATTGTGCCCCCAAACATAGTTTCAAGATCTTATAATAATAATCTATTAATCAGGCAAATAATAATCTATTAATCAAGCAGGTACATGCAGATGGATATGCAAGTACATACAAGTTCGCGTTGCTCTACTAAACATAATATCCATCTTTGTCACTAAGGTCTACCTTGACTACCACACTTCCAAACATTTTACTCTATACTATCAAAAGTGCATTGTATTCTGGGCTTCAGCACTGCCTGCCCTAGCATCCCCCTCAGGCACACTGGTGCAGTGAACAGGGGTGCACAGTGTACACACCGTGCTTGGAAGTACCAAGAATTGTGTTCATCTAAAAATATGAAGTGAGTATTTTCTTAATTTTGAGTCAAGTTGCTCTTGCAGCCTACTAAAGTGTCTCTTTTCTGCGCCATCATTAGTTTTCCATGAACCTTGGCCTCGCTCTTTTTTCATTTGTTTCGTTTTATTTTGACAGGCTCTCATTTATGAAGGAAATCTGGTGAATACAATGTGATGCAGTGCAGGCTGACTTGTGCTGTTTCATCAGATTGCAGAGATGGTGCCCACTGTAAGTTCTGTGTGTGCCAAAGCTGAGGCCCTGCCACCTCACTTTATCACTGTTAAATACTTACGTTTCCAGATTTTTCAGCAGAAATGTCAGGCTATTTGGGGATTATGGACGAAGCATTTACAGTAATTGCCTCTTCCTGCTATTCATGGGTGCACAAAAAATCCACCAGCACAGTGCAGCTTTTCAGAAGGATTTGGACCCTGACACCATCACCTTGGGGCCACATCACCAAAAGATTTTCCTGAAGAAGCCAAAATATTTACTGAGGAGGCCATGGTTTGAAAGGTTCCAGCTGATGAGGCAGAAGAAATCGAAAAAACAGTCATGGTAAAAAAAATTAGTTCCTGCACCTCTATTGTTGATGCCTTAAATTGCTTACATGTACTACATTATTTTTCTGTTGCTGGCTGCATTGAATATCAACTCTTGTATGTTTTTTGGCAAGTGTCTCAATCTATGGCAAGCAATAACCTTTCTGTTTCCTCCACATCTGTAACAATTATCATTGGAAAGTCCTTTGCAGTGAGGAAGTAGGAGAGAATTTAATGTTTTCTTTATTTTAATTAATAGCTTGATGAATTATCCCAGAGAAGAAATAGTTGCTGTAATTGGTCTAGAACTAATGAAAGAGGACCTCTGATGAAACATATTGATATTTACCATAGTCTGCCTACAGAAGCAGGTTTTTTCATTCTTCTTTTTTTTCTTTCAATTCAAATTTATCTGTGATAGTAAGTACTAAATGCTCACCACTTGGAAGGAGTAGGATTTTTTCACAGAACAGTGTCATCGTGGTATTTATAGACACTTTTCCATCACAAAGGAATAATCAGTTTAATGATGGTGTGAACAGATTGCTAACTGCTGTGGCAGGCTTTGCTATGGAGGGAGGAGGTTGGGTCTGGCAATGTCAGCAGGTACCTGGCAAGAAAGCATGGTTGGTCTCTATGCCTAATGTCATGACATTTTTGGTTTGTCTTCATTTTTCTTATGGGCTCTCATTCTGAGCAGCAGTTTTATTGCAAAATGTTGCTGCATCACATTGGAGTTGTTCATTATAGCCTGTATTGCACTCTGGGTAGACTGAAAGACTCTGCCCACTCAGGGCTCAAACACAGGGTGGTGTTAGTGCATTCATACAGTTAAAGATGCACACTAGAGCCTTTCAGCTGCTTTATTCTCTGTCTCTGACTGCATATGGTGCACTGGACAGCAAAATGGGCATGTATTGTTTTCAAGAAGCTTGTGTATGGATCTAGTGCTATTAAAGCTGTTCGACACAATTAACAATTCTGTACCATCATTGTCTGATGATGTGAAACTAACAGCTGGTTTCATTTTAGACCACTGGCTTCAATAAGCCTCAGATAAATAACTCCTCAGTTGACCTGCAAACTAAGACCACCTTGCTCTGCCACTTTCTGAGGTGAAGACAGAGGCTCAAAATCAAACTAAAGTCCCCAGAGAGCTCACCAAAGGCCCTAGATGTGCTCTCAGTGGCTTGTCAGCACTGCAGGAATCAGGGTGCTTGTGAAGTGCAGGAGGGTTTCAGAGTTCCAAGTACTTATACCAAATTTCTGCTGGTTTAACACATGAGATGAATGAGATTCACAATTAAAAACATTTCTCTAAAGTAACATGTGGCTACTTAGTTCTACTCTTAAAAAAACAAATCTGCAGAAATTACAGCTCGAAAGTGTGTTTGAGGACTTGGTGCTAAATGTGGTGAGTGTCATGGTGTTAATTCTTTGAAAACTGCTATTTGAAGTGGTGACTTCCATTGGATTTTCCTTGATTTGAATTGCCAGCATTTTATAAGGTCTGCTAGACCTTCAAAGCTAAAGCTACCTTGGCCAATCAAAGGTTATTAAAGAGCTGTTGCATCCTGCCATACACTGGTGAGTATCTTTGCTTTAGTAAACAGTAAAGTACCACTGAGCAGTTTTCCAGTTTCCTAAGGAAATCTCCTGCAACAATTACGGATAAAGCAAAGAGCCAAAAAGAGGAAAGTGCAGGTGAATTCCAAGTCATAACAGAGCAGAAAATACAGCTCCAGTTCGGAGCACATAGGAATTTGGTTTTTGTAGAGGTCTTACTTCATCATACAGAACAAATAGTGTTTTAAAGAGGCTTAAGCACTTCACTAGGAAACCATGAGGCATCATTAAGGGGAACTGGAAGGATGATGGGGATTTAACTGACTGCACTTTCTTCTCTTTTAAATTTATAGTATGTAAGACACTTATTAGAATATGCAATTAACCTTGAGTTTCTAAAATTGTGATGTATTTCTTTCCTTGGAATACAATTCCAAATGAACTGCTCGCTAGCATAACTTCAGAAGTGTCCTTGAGGTATTTAATATATATTAATTTAACAGGTGATTTTACATACAGGTGGAGAACCATATAAATACCCATTCTTGGTTATAAATATTAGATTTAATCTTGGTAAGGACACTTAAAATAAAAGTGAAATATAGGTAGGCATCAATTCCCAGGTCACCTAATTAAGTGGCATCCTTGCTTTGTAATTTTTATTGTGCTAAACAAGGAATGTGTGTACTAATTAAGATGACTAATAGTTATGTTCAATCTAATTATAGAACTGCCAAGAGGCACTATAATAATTAAGGGTCTGTCAACGTTTTTACTACAAAATCTTGGTGTTAGTTGTGTACAGCTGGGCTATAATGCTGTACTTGCTGCCTTATGATGTGGTGGAAGATTTCACACTGCATGTACTGTCTTGATTTGAATTACATTTCTTTACTTGAAAGGCACCTTTTTCTTTGTGTTTGAGGTAGGAGGTTCAAAGTAAAAATAGTATTTATTGGTTTTGAAGCACACACAAGCAAACTTCAAATGTTTGCATCACTCCTTGTTCCATTGGCATTAAATATCAATATTTGGTCCCATACCAGGGATTCTCACAGGCCCTGGGACTCTGCTGGCTGAGGTGTCAGGCCCAGGATGGAATGTTTTGAAATGGAATTCATCAACGAGTCAGTATCTATTGTGTCATATCCTGCCCTGAACAGAGAAGCCCATTGTTAGGCTTAACTTTTTACCGTTAATATTTTTTGTTCTGGTCTACTGAGGACTCTAAAAATTGAGAAAGATGAAGTGGATTTGGTGAGGAATGGTAAATATGGATCCAAACCAATGTATTTAAAAGATAATAGCCTTTTCTTTATCAAGACTGTGCTATGTCTCATGAGAAATCTCTTTATATTACATGTGCTGAAAAAATTATTTCAGTGATAGATGCTGTACATCTGGAGACCAGCAGAAATAGACTAAGTTTCTTTTGGTTGGATTGTGTCAATTTTGATATGGTGAAAAGGCAGGGCAAGTTGGACAAATCTCACTTTCAAATAATCTAAACCAATGATCCTTGGCACACCTGTGGCAGAGCTGTGTTCTCTCTCTAACAAGAATGACGTTTTTGACCTGAATTTCCAGGGTAGTCATTGCACAACTGTACTGGGTGACAGAAATTTTGATTGTCAGGTATGCCCTGGTGTGCATCAGTACTGCTTATGCTGGAAAACTGTCCACAAGGTAACACAGCTCCAAGTGAACAGTGTCTGTAAATACCACAGGACTCATTAAGAGCCATGTCTTGGCAATCAGCAGTTTCCAGGTGGCAGTGGTGAGTGAGGACATTTCACAGGATGAAACATCCATAGGATATTTCATGAGCTGCCAGAGCAAGGGGCTGAGCCAGGAGTGCTTCCTCTAGGCTGAGATTCATAGCTCAGCAAAGTCAGAAGATTAGTAGTAGGATTTGCTTTTAGCCACTGAAATGCTCACCTGGAGCATCACCAACATAAGAATCTGACCTGCTGTGAAAGTGACCCACTTGGGTTTTTTTGTGCTTCTGGCCTCACTGGTTGAGGACAGGCACCTTTGTTCAATCTGAAGTGCTGGTCTGCCTTGTACCCCTTCCCTGAGAGCTTCCCTGGAGCTCTGTGCTCAGGTCTCCCTAGGTCCATAGAGTCCTAACACAACTTATCCTAGCCAGTGAGCATCTCTGGTTGCTGCTCACTCTAGATGATTTTTAAAAATCATCCTCTATTTTGTAGCTTCCACATTCTCCAAATGGAAGCTCCCTCAAAGCAAGCAAAAGCAGCTCATAGCCTCAGCTGCTTCCTTGTCCCAGGTGTGGTGGTACCAATTTAGGTACCTAGACTTAAGTATTTGATAGCAAACATTCCTGATGCTCAGTGTTTACAGTAAGGGCTTTGCATCCTCATACAAACAGACCCTTTTCTGCCACCCTCTCAGAGATCAAATAAATAGATAATTGGTGTTCAATGTTACCTTTTGTATGCTGCTTGCTTGCCAGAAAACTTGTCACCCTTGTGTTAGGTGTTTCATTCAAGAGACTATCAGAGAGACAATGAAGAGCAAAAAAATGCAAGCTAAGCAAAAAGTTCTTAAATGAGCTTGGAAATTCACTACTGGCCTTTGTTCCCTTTTGAAGAGTCTGGTGCTGCACAAAGAAAAAGCATAGTCTTAGGAAATGGTCTTCTGCCTGAAACACGAACTGAATAGTGTTTTGTTTAACAGCAAGAGACTGGAGCTTTCTTTTTGCAGTACTATCTGAATGAGCAAATGGAATAAAGACTTCCAGCTCATCATTTTCTATAGTTTACTTCTCTGGTAAAAGACTGGATGAATCTCCTCAACCTTCACTCACTTCCATTTCTCATATCAGCTACATACATTTGGTACCTGATAAACTCACAGTTCATGGAGTATTTTACACACAAGGTTCAAATTCAACTTGACCTTTGTTATACTTACAGGTTTATTCTGAGTGTGATTTTGGGTAAAACACTTGCTGGCTGTGCACCAAAACCACAGCAAGTGGATGTTTCCAAACAGTTGAGAGACCGTGCAAGAGGGCTGGGCACCAGGTCCTCCCCTGCTTGGCAGGGTCATGGACCTCTACAAACCTTTCACCCAGCTTAAATCATGTCCCATGTTTTAAACTGTTCCCCAAAGCAGTGTGACTTCAGGCATGATGGACAAGGGTGATTTGTAAAATCTCCCACCGTTTCACAGCATCTGTTTAGTAACTCAACGTCCTGAATCAGGTAGGGACAGACACCTGCTAGCCAGTAAATACATGTCCTGTCCAGAGTCAGGGTGAGCTTTCCGTGGGCCTGTTAGCTGTGGCTGTGGCCAGTGGCCCTGTGCTGTGCCATATGCTGTGGTCTGTGCTGGGGAGGATGCAAGGGTCAATGCCTGGACACTGAAGCCAAGTCAAGCAGAATCTGACCCTCCACTTCAAGAGGCATCTTCTAAGAGCTTTTATCACTCTTTTCCAAGAAACAGAGACCTTCAGATGGGACATTACCTTTAGACATGCATAAATCAAATTAGCCCGTGCTGTATTTAACACACTTATTTGTTCCCTAACAGTATTTAGCTTAGAATATGCAGGTGTGGGCATCTCCTTCTTTGATGTACACTCTTTGCTCTTATTTGACAGACCACAGCAATGTGGTCCTAGCATCCCTGAATATGGAGGTGCTTTTTAGGCCATGCATATTCTGTGCCTGTGTTTGGCTCAGGTTGGACTGTGCATTGGATTAAGTGGCTTTACTGTGATATGAAAAGCCTTGCTCTGGTGTGTCTCCAAAGAAAAATTCAGTCATTGGACACCCTGCTTGGATCTTTCAAAGAGATTATTCTGATGGTTTCAAAAGAGAAGCTTAGGAGTTTGAGGGAGGTGTTTTTGCAGCCTGTCTTGGTGCTGATCACTTCACTCCTGAATTTCATTAGACATGTCTCACAATTAAGTGTAACACAACTGTAAGAATGTAGGTCAGCAGTCTATTGTAAGTATGATTTGTTTTCAAGGGAAAAAAAGCCCAAACAACTTTAAAGGAACTGAGAGAGAACAAAGGGCAGAAAAAGTACTTCAAAACAAACTTTTAATGAAGCTTTCTGCTGCACACTTAAAGAACAGGTATTGTGATTCCTGGGGCACCATTAACATAGCTGAATTACCTTTATAAGCTGCCACTTCATCCTGAGACTCTCCTGATAATTGTGGCTTTGCTGTATGCCACAGCCTACTAAAAATCTGCTGGGAAAATAGGTCCCAAGACTGTGAGTTAGGGACCAAGGGGCTGCAGACTTGAACTTTTTTAAAGAGGGGTGTCTGCAGACTTAATCCAGCTTTGACAGTAATTCCACTTGGGCTACCCACCCATCTGCACTACCCATCTTTAATGTCCCTGTAAAATCCTCCCACCCTGGCACAGCTGTCCCCAGACTCCTCTGCACTGTGTTAGGAGCAGAAGGGTTTCCCCTCTGTCTGCTGGATGTGGGGTGAGAGCAGTGCTGGATTCCCTAGGGCAGCAGCTTGTCACACACCTGAATCAGCAGAAACTTGCTGCCTTATGAGGCGTTGAATTTAAAATTCAGTTTCTTCCTTCTGCTAGGGCCAGGATTACCCTGGAGGCACACAACTGATTATTTTTCCCTTACAGCAGCACAAGCCAACAAAGAATGGCCATAATGGAAGGCATGAAAATGCTAAACATTAATATTTAGCATGTAGCAGCCTGAATTAAAGACCCTTTATGTGAGACAAGACTCAGGACAAAAACACATTCCTGTGGAAACCACAGTACTGTAGTGAGAAAAAAAAAAGATGACTGTACCAAATAGATGAGGGAGCAGGAGGCAGCAATGAGACAAGAGTTACTCCAATAACCAACAGTCACAGCACACCAGCTGCCCAGCATCACAGCAGAAACAATTTGGTGCTGTTTGAGAGCAACTTCCAACCATTTGCTTCATCAAAAACTACATTTTTGCATCTTAATCATTACTTGGTGAGTTCTTTCATTCAGGGGACATTGAAGTACTGAGTGTAGAAATTAACCTGAACATGTATTTCCCTGGTGCCTGGCTTGATGCTAGAACAGACATTAGAGACAAGTAAGCACTCTGTGATGGAGAAAAATTAGTGTGAAATTTAATTTTACTCTTATGTGGGACTTACAGCACCCCTCACCCCCCAAATAAACTGTGCTTGTACCAAAACAAGGTGAAAAATATATGTGTAACTGCGAAAATAACTTTCAGACAGATGATTACTAGATTGATTGGAGCTGAGATGGATGGCACTGAGATGGATTAATTGATTTTCCTGCATTTGGCAGGAGCAAGGTCTGTCATAACAATTCTGAGCACTTCACAAACATTAACTAATCATTCACTCTGTTGCTGTCAGGTATAATTTTCCTTCCTGTACAGATGGGAAAAACTCAGCAGTCAAGGATCAGTTCCTTGCCTCAGGTGAAGCATCCTGGCAGGAATGGATGTGGATTATCGCTGCATCTCAGCGCAGGGATGCCGTGGGGAGCCTGTGTCTTGGTGGGCCTGGGAGTTTTCATTCCATCTTGTGTTTCAGGGATACAGAGGCCAGATTAGACTGAGCTGTTTGCAGACCAGAATAGGTATAGTTTCTGCAAATGCTGTCTCTATAGGAATAAAACTTACAACTATTTTCCTAACTCACAGCAATCATTGATAAAGTATTATGAATCTCAGGAGAGGGTGAGATGTAGCAAGTCTTTTCAGTTTCAGACAAATATATAACTAGCTTGAAAACCAGATGTTTCTTCCACATGTAATATTATCTTTCATGTCCTCTCCTAACTCTGAAAACAAGATTAAAAGCCTTACAGCACTGAAGACCAGTTGTCCTGGTCAGTAGCGTTTACCTTCTTCATTGGATAAGGCCTATCTGAATTATCAGCAAGATCAAATACAATGCATACACTAAGAGTCTCATCTGTGCCTTTATTTACTCTCCTTCTTCCATTTCAGGCTGAGGTATTAATAAAAAAATGACAAGTGAGAAATCAATGTCAAATATAAAAAGTGTTTATTATCCACGTGAAACCTAATACTGCGTTTCCTGCAGTGGCAGCAGTGATTGATGGGGCTGACATAGAGGAACATTCACTTGTTTTGACAAGTTTGATAGAGCCTTTGACTTGATATGTTTTTTCCTGATGGATAAAAAGGAAACAGGTGTGTCAGGCTTAATATGTATAGATTTTCTGGGGACAGTTACTGACTGCTGAGAAATCTTGATCTTTGAAAATAAAAATCTTTGAGGTCAAGTAGTGAGCTCCTCTCCAGCTTCCCTTGCAACAGCTTTGTCTACTTTCACTTCTGCAGCATCATTTCCTATCCTTCCATGCCAATGACATGTATCCTTCTGCCAGCCAGTACGTAGTGGCAAAATCAATTATTGTTTTATACTTTTACAATCCCTGATTTTTCTTGCAAATTTTAATTGATGACACTCCCTCAGTCCTTTGTGCTCCTTCACATTAGCTTCTCTTACAGCCTGTCTCTCCGAGTAGAGGCTAGTTTGCTGGATTATGAGTGTCAGTAAAAACTAAAGGGTGTGCACTTGGTTTCATGTGGTACTACTGTTCCTGGAGATCTCTACATTCTAAGTGCTTGAGCACTTCTGGATGGTATAAGGAAAAGAAGAATAGACCAGTTATATCAGACTTCGTTTAAAGCAGGGGATAAAATGAGAGAGAATTACAGAACTAGCTCTTAAATTGAACATTTATCGTTTTTTAAAACCTGGACTTCAAATATTAGAAGCACAAGGCTGAGTCCTGCTAAAGCCTGACAACACACAGTGCTTAAGGTAGAGGTGCTACATTCATGAAATGTTAGCTATGCTGCCAGGCTCATGGGATTAATTCACCCCTAAATGAAAAGATAGTTTACAAACCTGAAAGTTAACATGGTCATTGAAATGCTGAGAGAATGTCTCTGACATTAGCTAATTTCTAATTTCTTCCCTTTTCCAAAATTTTTAGTTGTAGTTCTGTGTCACTTCTACACTCATCTCACAGTGAGGGGTAGGGGTGAATTGGGCCAGCCTTGTTGATGGGCTTGCAGGTGATGAGCACAAAGATGATGGCCCATTCCTCCAGGAGAATGGAGGGAGGAGGCAGAGGAAGGGATCAAACCTGCTGGCTGAGAAGGCATGAGGAAGGGCAATAGGGAGCAGCCAAGTCTGAACACATGGACAGAGCTATTTCACATTACTGTGCTGTGTTTTGATTGCTAGAAAAGCCAAACCTCTGTGAATGAGAAGCTCAGGTTTCTTGTATTTCCATGGTTTTGGAAATGTGTCTGCTTCGGGCTGCCAGTCTCTTCTTTTTCTGCAATGACCCAGCCAAAGAAGCCAGGGTTGTCATTCAGAGCCAACTGCCTCGCCACTGAGACTTCTGGCTACTGGGTCAATACCTTTACAATTTTGCTGCAAGCATCTTATAGGGACATCAAGCTGCATAGTTGGAAAATGATGAAAATTACCCTTCCTAGGCCACGACAAGCTGCTTTGAAATGAGTGCTCCTGTGAGAGTTAACAACACAAAGAATGTTGGGGTTCAACAGTGTCTTTAGAAGACATCTGTATTTCTGAGATGTCAAGTTGGCAGCATTAATGCAATGACTTGAAGGTTTTCTGGGTTTCTTTGGCAGTCAAGCTGACGACAGATGCATACTCCACAAGGAGCACAATGCAGACAAGTATTCAGACTTGCTCTGCTGTCTTTGGGGTTGGGTGATTTTGGGGTTTATGATGGGGTGCTATAAAATGGGAAAGAACTCGAACTAACCTAGGTCAATATAGCATAGTGAATTAGAGATTTCTACAAAGATCTGAAACTCCATTATTTGAATTCCTGTCTGGTTTGGTTTGAGCACCTATGAGTAAGACTAATTCAGAAGAAGTGTATTTACTGATTAAAAAAAAGAATCAAAATAACTTTGTAACATCAGATATATCATTAACTTTTGTCATTTGCTTCTGAAGAAAGTGATACATTTTACCCTGAGATAAATCAGTTATTTTATCATGGATCAACTCTGCCACTGGTAGAGAATCTGTCATACCTATGAATTCATGAAGTACCTGTAGATTTGGTTTGTCAATGCAAACTCCTCTAGACTCTAAAAATATGTATCCTTCAGGTCTCTGCAGCCCAGAATGTGTGGCTATAGCTCCTTGCCACAGCATTGGAGTCCAGAAAGCTCAGTGCTGGCACAGTGATCATTGATCCTCACCCTTACTTTTAAAAAAGCAATAAATAGTACAAATTAAATAGGAATGGTTAGTGAGAGAATACCATTTCTTTGTTGCTTCACCAAGAGCAAGGCAGAGATGTCTGGTCTGTGAGCTTGGGTAGTAGCTAAAACTTGTTCACAGAATTCAAACTCAAATATGAATTTCTAGGAAGTCAAAGATTTAAATGGTACAGCCTGGCTTTTAGTCTGGGGAGGCAACTCCAGGTGATGAGGCATAGCATTTTGGTTTTTTTTTAAATTTTAATTGAAAGAATGAGCACACTTCATGTTAGCAACTTGCCGATTTCTCAAGAGTTAATTTTTCTGCCCTCATTTTCCCTTGAGTTTATTCTAAGTTATCTTAATCACATGCTATAAAGTAATTAAAAATATAGGTCTTTCGATCCTTCCCTCAAAATGGCTCAGAAGGGAGTATGTGGGTCAGGGGGACATTGGCACTGGAGTTTCATCTGTCTGTGACAAAATAAATTATTCCACCATTCACAAGACCAGAATATAATGAGGTTTGACATAGTGAAAACTGAAGCCTGTTCTGTGCCCGAGATTTTACATATAACAGTGGTTTTGAACCATCCCTGAGAGGTGTTTGTGCAGCTGTTTAATACCATGAGTTTTCTTGGTCAGCAGCAGTGTCTGATGTAGCTGTGGCACAACATGGAAGCAGGAGATGGATCCCAAACCGTCTCTTTTGTCCTGCAAATGTTCAGGGACTAAAAGAAACAAAACAAAACAACACAGTAATTTAATTGGAATAATTTAGAGCCCCTTGGCTGAGTGGAACGGATTTGGATTAACAACCTGGCTGAGTTGTTCGAGGCTGGAGGCTCTGAGCAGAAACACTGCTCTGCAACAGAAGGGCCTTTCTCAAGATGAACTGTCAAAACTGATAAACTGGGGCAAAACATGGCAGGTGAGCAATAACTTCTGTGTGTAAGAGACGTCCAGAATCTGTCTCAAAGCATTTCAGTTCATTGCTGAGATGTTTAGGTTAGAAAGAGGAGCACTGCTGCTTTCAGAGTGTGTGTAAATGGGCAGTGTCTCAGGATCTCTTAGTTCTGCCCCGTTTTGTGATCTGTAGATTTGGCTTCTGCTGGTGGGAAATACCTTCTTCTCTGAAAACAGAGAGCAGATGCTAATGTGTAGTTAGTAAAACACATCAAAACCACGTGTGAATGTGTAGACATCGACTGCTTGCTGGCTCAGCAGAGCTGCAGCTCCAAGAGGAGCCCAGCCAGCAGCCAGGCTCCCACTGGAGAGAGTTATCCTGTGAACAGAGCCCTGCAGGGCAGCTGGAGCTGCACACACAGAAACATCCCTTTCCAACACACTGCTCCCCCTGTGCCAGCCCTGCCACAGCCCAGCTGCTCATCAGGAGTGCTCATTTCTACTGTTCATTTCTCCTGTAGCATCACCCTGAGCTGTGATGGCAAGCAGACTTGAACAGTACCTTTAAACCTGATGGATATGGAAGAGATAGCCCAGAAGAGCCCTAGCCTGGCCATGGCTACGCAGGACATGGCATTTTTGGGGAGGTGATGCCTTCCCATTGTCTTTGGAGAGAGACTCATGTGGGAGCAACAGCCTTTTCTACTAGGAACAGAACCAAGGTCTGTCTGCCCCATCCACAGTCATCCATCCACCACAGGGGAAAATCTGTTTGTCAAATACATTTGCTGTGTGATGAATAGGTTTTCTCCCTCTCCAAAGCAGAATGTCACAATTGCAAGAACTGCAAGTGTCCCAGAGTCCTGGTAGCTGTGGATTTTGTTGGGATATGCCAGGAGGCAAGGATGGCTTCAGCTCCTTGAAACATTGAAAATGCCCCATGTGCAAAACTGCATTACTCAGACTACTCACAGTGGGAAAGATCATGAATTTGATGCCCATGGAGTATCTGGGAATAATATTTTTCTATTCTGCAGTTTTGAGTATTGCCTTAATTAATTTCCCATTGTGGTGGCAGTATGATCCTGGAGCTGAGCTAAGAGATGCTCAGGAATCCTGCACTGAGTATCCTTTGGCAGATGAGACAGTGGGGATTCCTGAGCCCCTGCAGTGCTGGCTGCTGGGAACTGTCTTGTGAATCAAAGAGCACATTGCCCATGTCTCTGAGATTCTTGTACCCTCAGCTTGTGCCAGTCTCCTCCAAGGGCCGCAGAGACAGAGCAGAGGGAGATGTCTCAGCCCTCACCCTACTGGCTCCAAATTCTTGCATTCCTCTGCCACCTCCTACATGGCAACTGAAGATATTTCTCAGGATACCTGACTAACACCCAGGCTCAATTGCACCTTGTTTAGAAACTACCCCCAGAATATCCTTCCTGTGCAGCAGGAAGACAGATCTCAGACTGCTCTCCTTATTCCATTCTCTATGGCTATTTAACTGTGGCAATCTCTAAACCACTGCTCAATGCTTATAGTGAGAGTCACTTAAATGCTGTCTTTACATTAAAAAATAGTTGTTTTCCCTCTGTCACTCATGTATCCCCTGTGAGGGTATGGTCTGAGCTGGGAAGCTACTGATCTCTGTCCTATTCTACTCTTCCAAGTGTTGTTTATATTAAAAGTCTGAGAAATAATATCTATACAATGCTTTGAATTTGCTTGCCTGGAAAACATCTTTCAATCATCTATTAAATGAGTAATAATATTTCTACATCTTGAGCAGTTCCAGAAATGTTAATTCAGATTATGATACAGCCACAGGACTCTGGATTAGCAGCTTCCCCAGGCAGTGGAATTTTAATTGCACTCTAAAGTCATATCCAGTATGGCTCTCAACCAGATAAAAGACCAGTCAAAAAGCTGACTTAGAGCCTTCCAGTAAAATAAAACAGCTGGGGGAGTGGAGAGAGAGAAAGTTCATCCAGCCAGTGTGGCTGCCTCTGTGCTGCAGATTTGTAGTTCCCTGGGGAGTACCAGTATAGCTGGTCAAACTGTAATTAAAGCAAAAATGAAGTGTTTTGTTCAAATAAATTAAATGATTCAGAAAGGACATGTATTCCAACTCTCCTGTGCAGAAACTGTTTTTCCAAACTGGAGTTTTAGTTCATTAGCACTTCTTCCAGAGAGCCAAGCTTTCCTACTAGGTGAGATGCTGAACAAGTTACTGGCCTCAGAGGAGCACAGGCTGATGATTATGCCATCTGATCCAGGATATTTCACATGTTCAGGCTGTTTCAAATTACTATTTTCCATATAAACAAAGTGGAAGCTGTTCCTTCACCCGAGTGGCTTATGTTGCAACACTGTTTTGGCTTATGGAGGACAAGTAATTCTGTTGACTGGCTAAATCTGGGAAAATACACAGCACAGTGAAGTGACTTGAGCAACACATGTGACAAAGGAGAACCTAAATTACCTGATGAATGACAAAACCAGATACTCTCTGTGGCTGATTGCCTCAGTGACATAGCTCACAGCATTTTTTGTTTTCAAAGTCTAATAACTCAGGAAGTGCCAAAACAACTGAAAGAAGAAAAAGTCAAATTAAAATTTCCAATAAAATAGCTGAATATTTTTTGTCATACTGGAATGTTTGTCACACTGTTCTGATTAGAACTCTGTTTTAAGTTGCTCCCAAATTAGCAGGTAGACAAAATCCCAGATCTTCTGGGATCAGAGCTGGTAGGATGCAGAAGGTCAGGACACCAAGAGGGTGGGGACAGTTCCAGAACAAATTGTGCTTGGGAAGAGAGACAGCTGTGGCAATGGGCTCCAGGAAGCCTGGAACTGGGTAGAAAGTGATATTTTAGGGGGTTTGTTGTTAAATATAACTGAGAGTAACACAACAATTGCCTTCATAATTTTTCTTGCAGAAATGAGGCATGTTGAACTGCTTCCAGGTAGCAGATGGTAAGGATCCCACTTTCATCTTGGCTAGATCTGTAACTGGCTGGAAAGCAGATTTTCTTCTGTGTTGTGGGATCTGTTATGGGAATTCTTGGACAGAAAATAAACGATAGTGAAATTAAAAGACTAGTAAACATCTTCCATTATTCTGGGATGGGGAGGTGGATCCTGCCTCAGCAAAGTGCTCCAGCCCATCTCTGCTCAGAAAAACACTCAAGTATCTACTTCCACACTTGCTGATAGGAGCTGTAATTTCAAATATGTTTTTCATAATTTTGCTTTTCTTTTTTATTTGGCTGTTCATTCATAGACATAGTTCACAATGAGACAGGAATATGTCAGTATTACCTGTCAGTTATCAAGACAGTCACTTCCAGCTGATGATCCTTCCACTATTCATCAATGATTGATCTAAGTAACCCATCTTCTTGAGTCAGCCAAGTTAGACACAATGGCAGAAATAAAAATGGTAGCTCTCAGACTTTCTGCTTGTCTCTACAAAGTGTTTGAAGTCATTATCTGAGCAGTGACAAAGTAAATGCTGCTGACTATGCTCTGCTTTGTAAACTTGACTTTCACTGTCCAAGGCCAGTGAGAGGCTTTCCCAGCAAAAGGCTCACTGCTGCTTTGCTTGGCAGCCAGTTTGCCTAAGAGGTGTTCCAGTTTGGGATTTGCAGTTCTCTTAACTGTACTTCAGCCATGGTGCTGGCAACCCTGTCATGCTGACTGGTAACTAGTGATACACCAAAGCTAATAGCCAAGGCAATTGGCAGAATTTTAGGTGTGATGGCAAAGTGTTTATGATTTTGAAATGCAAAATGTGTAAAGTGCTTATGGCTCTATAAAGATGCTGAAAGAATAAATAAAATAAATTGGACCATCTGGCACTCACTACTTTCTATGCAGACTTAGCCAGCAGTTCATAGGAAATTAAAACATGATAATATTGTTTCTCTCAATGGTTGTTAGGAGTGATCATTGTGAAACACGTGTAAACACTGAACTGGAATTTTGAGAAGCAGCAGTAGATGCAGAACTGGCAGAAAGTCACAGTGCTCTGGGGATCAGAATAACTGGAAGGAGAGCACCAGTGAGCCTGGAAAGACTCTTGGATCTGCAGAAGAACTGGCTCATGTGGAATTGCTGGCTGCCTGTGCCAAGACACTGACAGGCCAAAGTGCTGTGGGAGATGTGGCACTGCACAAAGTCATCTAATTTCTTGCAGTCCATGGGTTTTGATAGGGCTGAGTGACATGGTGCTGTTTCCAACCTGCTTGTTGCCATCCTGCACTCATCCTTCAGAAGGACCAGTTGTCAGAAGGTTGTAAAGGGTGCTGTGAGTAACAGGCTCTGGTGATTGTATTTGTAAACTCCTATTATTTCACAAGTGCTAATGAGTAAATAATGGAGAGAGCTTGTAGGAACAGACATCTTATTTAGCAATTTATAACCTACTGACTGCTGGGTTTAGCTGATTTGAAAATACAATGTGCTGCTTCTCCCAGTCTCATTATTTTTTAAATTTTAAGCCTCTGCACAATAGATCTCAAATATTTCCTTCTATCTGAACCATTTCATAACATCAACTTTGGGGTTTTATTAGTCATAAATGTCAGTTTTAAGATTGAAGAGGAAAACATAGTAATTGGAAATCTTTATTAAGCTCTAGTGCTTGAGTTATTAATATCCTTGTTCAGGTGCATGAACAAGGAAACTTAGGAAGAGCTGGAAAGAGAGCTCAAAAGGATGCTGCCCTATTTGTGTTGAATGAATATGTTTGTTTTGCCACCTTGTGAAGTTAATGATATTAAACATAAATTGGGGAAGAAATGAACAACCCTGAGCTTCTAGTCTGGCTATGTGTAGTAGGTTATGGTAAAGAGAGTTTGTCTTATCGGAGCAGCAACTTGAGATATAATGCCTCCCTCAAAATAGATCAGCATATTTATGCTGGATTTACCTTTATATGGGACTATTTGACTGGGAATATAAAACAAAAGACCCAGCTGTCATTTTAAAGTGGACAGCCATAAGGTGCTCCAGTAACAGGATGAAAGGAAGAGGCTATGAGACAGAATAAATTGAACTGTGGTAGAAATTAGAGGCAAAAATTACTGTGTGCTTATACAAACTGGCAGGACAAAATGGTTTTGCTCCTTGTAATGGAATTGTGGCACATGCTTGCACATTAGTGGCATGTCTAAAGAAAGAGATTTTATTTGCTTCATTTCTTTTATCTTTTTAAAGATGACAGTCATGACTGAGACTTGTTAAAGGACCATATCCCCATCCTGGACACTTTCTGCACATTGTGACATGGTGAGAACCTTTCTTCCTCCCAGGCCCTGACTGTACAGGATCCAGAATTGCTTCTTAGTGCTAATAAACTGTTACTGAATTTCATGTATTCAAGCATTTCATGTTGCAGTTCTAAAGAAAACTCTTTAAAGTATGATGAAAGCAACACAAGTCAAGCCGGTGCTTGCAGCTGGAATCCCTGACATCAGGCCATGAGCACAGGCAGAACTGAGGAGAGCCAAGCTTTCATCCTGTGCTTCCTTCTTTTGGGAGAAGAAGTAGTTGATATCCAGTGGTTTTAGTAAAACTAATCTTTGGATAGGATTTTTTTCATCTAGCTGTTACTGCCTAGAAATTAGGTGTCCAGTGTCAGCTACATTCAGTAACCAGCTGAGAGACAGGAATCTCCAGAGACCACTTGGTTCCACCTTGTTAGACACCTGTCGTTAAGTGCTCTGAGAGGAGTCCCATTCATCATCCTCTGTCCTGAGGAATTAAACTGTTGATATCACAAGATTTGACTGAATAAACAGGCTTGTTTGTAGACAGCATTTGAATGCAAACATTTCATTTAACTTGATAAAAGTACACAAAAACAATTTTTTTGGAAGGCTTAAAACTGAAGATTTTGTACACAAAGTCAATTGAAAGACTTATTTTGTTGCTCCAAATGAAAGTAAGGTCTTGACTGTTTTTCATATATCTGAAACTGGATGTGAAAAATTCCCATCTTCAGAAGCAGATGAAGAACCTTTTCAATTTTGAAATTAATTGGGCTTAATTGTTTCTGTTCCTCTATCTTTTTGTTTGTTTCTGTTCCTCTTTCTTTTTGTTTGTTTCTACAGTCGGTCTAGTGAAAATTATTGACAGGCAATGTGCTGTTGAAAAGTAGTCAGAGCCAAGGGATCTGAGAGAGATATGTTTTATTCAGTGTCAGGCTTATGTCTGCTTGGTTGCATGTAACATGGGACTCTGAACAGCACTGTTGACAGTAGTCAACAAAACATTACACTTTGGCCTTAAAATCTAGAGTGCAACACTTCAGGAAAAGGATCTTGAATACTTATTTTTATAGCCACATACCAGTTGAGGTTTTGTTTGCCAGAGCTAGTAAAGTGGCTAAGTTTAGGCTGATTTTCATGGAGATGGGAGAAAATGTTGCTGCTCTTGTGCCATTAGTTGCCAAATCTTTGAGTCATGTTCTCAATTGCAGGGTGGGTAGAGCAAATGAAGCAAAAGTTGAAAGCTTTTTATTGTGGGCAAAGCAGTGTGCTGCTTCTTCTTTTTAATTCTGAAACAGCTGTATTGGTTTAGCTGAAAACAAAACCCAAGTTGCTTGAGGCATATCCCCAGCATGTAAACTTTCAGCCTAAAGCTTGGCAATGGCATAAATAACTGGCAAAGGATCTTGTACTGGAAAATGTTGGGCAACTTGGGTAATGATGACTGATTCAACAGATACATTTAAATGGAAACATCCAATGTCCATTGTTTTACATGGTTTCTTGCTTGCAGCTGGCATTCTTTCTGGCTGGCATGGAAAGAAGCACTGAAGCAATTTGTTGGGCAGAAAAAATAAATTTCTCTATGCTGAGAATTTTGCAACTTGGCAAATGTTGGCCAGAAAAGCAAGAGCAACTGTCAAGTATTCTTTTAAGTAAACTCAGTTTTTTTGCTTCTCAAGCGCAACATATTTATTGTTGTATTTTGAGCCATTATGGACTGTTTTTGCTCTGCTATAGAGCTCCCATAACTTGCATATTACATAGATCATTTACAGCTACCAAGAAGGAGCTGGTAGCTTTAGTGGATGTGTCAGATTTTGCTTTCAGTGACTGTAGCCAAAACCCAAGCACTAAAACTGGCCCTTCAGTTTCAACAGCAAAAGTGATGTGCTACAGATGAGATGACCAGAGACATATCCTCAGAGCAGCAAAGGATTCAGCCATTTTTCCCATTCCCCTCTAGCCATGCAGTGCTGGAAAGCCATGGCACTCTCAGCCTCTTGGTACTGCTCTGACACAGAGCTGTGGTTTTCCAGTTCACCTCTTGCTGCCTTCACACAATCTCCTGCATCATGTGATGCATTGCCAATGCACAAGATGAGATGTACAAGCAAACGACCTTTGTCTGAAGTCCAGTGCCTGGTATCAGTCTGAACAGCAGTAACTTGGCTGATTGAAGTGAAGCCATTGCCAGCTTTTGTGATATAGGTGAGATCAGAATTTTAAACAGGCAGACAAGTGATCAAAATGTGGCTGTTGAGGACCTTCAGCTCCGAATCGCCCTTTCCAACATCTGACTGTGCTGCAGGTAGCCATCCCTTCAGAGCTAGCTGCTGAGAATCCTTTTCTTCCCATTCTTTACAAAGTGTATGATTGATAGTATGAGAGAAGGGTTAGCTGTTATATCTGAGAGGAAAGGAAGGTAAAGAAGAGCTTGTACATCATTGGCCTTTGCATAATGGTAATTGTCTTTAATGCACAACTTGTTGCTGCAATTTTTAATAAGTATTTTTTTAAAACACTGCTATGCTATTAAAAGCTAGAGCTGTTTCTAATTATTAAGATTGCATGATCAGGTTTCTAATATGTAGTTGCACCTTTTTGCTCTTTGCTGCTTCATTTACAAAAAGAAGCTGCGCATAGCAAAATGCGATCAAAATACTAATTAACTGTTTGCTTGGGCAAGGCAGGGTTAAAATCCCAGCTCTCCTTGTGAACAAAAGCAACTGGGTTTTTGATTTAGCAGTGTCTGATGCAGGGGATATTCTTACTCCAAATTCAGTCACCATGGAAACAAAACTTCTCTTTAAGCATGCTGTATCTTTGACAGAGCAAGAGGCTTCTTTTTGGCAGACATTTTTCCATCTTCTTTGTGGATGATGAATACTTCTGGAATAAGCCACTTTCTTCTGTCTCCTTTGAAATGCATTGCTTTTCTACTGTGCAATAGACAGTGCTCCCCTTGAAACAAAAGCATCACTTTTCAACATGTTTCTGAAATCTCGGGAGGTTTAAGATCTTTCTTTTCCTCCAAAATAATCAAAAAATCAGAAAGTTCACATGGTGTGTTGGTAAGAATTTCTATTAAAAGTTGCTCTGACTCTCAGAGGTACCACAAGCATCAAGTGATCTGGAAATTGCTATGGTAACTACTTTTATTGTAATCGTAAGTAAAAAGTCGCATAAAACCTGTGCAGACATTAGTGAGAAAGTGAAAACTTGCCTAGAGCAGAGCTCACATAACCACTCTCCATGCTGTCTTATTCCTAGAGTGGGAGCTGTGGGTGCCTGGTGCTGTGCAGGTTGGATGGTGACCCAGCTACTCCTGAGTGGCTCATGATGCTCTTGTTGAGAGGGCTGACCATGAACCACAACTGAATAACTGGCACAAAGGAACAAATGCATGATGCTAAGCACTACATGGCTGGTAACGTGTGATATTGAATGTAACAGACCCTGCCTTTTCCCTTTCTAGAGCTATGAACTGCTGTTCTCATCTGATGTGAAGAGAATGCTTTTTTCATTTAAAGAACCACTGAAATACAGTCATGTCCTTCCAGCAGTAGCTGTGATGCTGTAAGGGTGACATGGAAATGGAAACAGGCAGTAATGGACCTGTCCATCTCTGGAGGGTTCTCACCATTTGCCATCAACTTTGAGAGTGGAAGAGCATAAAAAAATCCCCAAAACCAAAAGCCTTGAGAAGTGCCTACCTAAAAGTATTGTTTCATTTCATGAGGCTAACACTGTGGTGTTTTTTGTTCAACTTTATCACTGCTGTGTGGAGAGAAATGTCTCCGATGTTCAAGATATCAAGAGATATTTGTGTTTGCTAGGATTTATTTTGCTGGTCCTGAGATTTGTTAATGGCCACAGGCAGATTTATGAAGACTTTAAAGCTCATTGTAGCAAATCAGTAGTGAAAAGGCTGAAGGAAGCCATGGCAGGATTTTAATTGCTGTATGGCAATCGGTAGAATCAGCATTCCTGGATGTCATTATATTAATCACTATGTGATTACTAAGTTATAAAGTGATACTGATAACTGATACTAAGTTAAAAGGTAAAAATCCTGCACTTGCTTCAAAGCTTTATAGCCCAAACACAGCCTAGGCATGGAAGGAGGATTGGTGCTTGTTGCTGCAATATACATTTGGCTTCTAAGATGGTTTTGAGGTGGTGGAAACAGAACTGGTAAATTCCAGTGGTCCTTTATAGCTGATCTGAACAAACATCTCAGCTTTCAAGTGTCACTTGTGTTTGAAGGATCCAGTCAGGAATTTTTCATATATGGTTCACTTTGAACATACTTGCAAACCACCACATATTTGCATGTTTTACCTCTTCCAGAAAATTATTCACGTCTGTTACCTGCCCAAAGCTCTGTGAACAACCTCTGTTAACAAGCTACAGCTACACACTTTTAATGCATGACATTTTGGCTTTTTGTACCAGATTTTTGCAGACAATTCTGCAAGCTGGAGAGGACTTGATGTTTCATAAAGGATTATAAGTTTTGGTTCACTGACCTCCTCACTTGCTGCGCACAGTTGGTATCAAACTCGTAGCAAGCTGCTTCAGGACTTCGGGTTTAGGCTGGCAGGTCGGTGTCTGTCATGGTTCAGGATCATAACAGTTGTGACAGGGTCTTGCTCCGAACAAAAATCTCCAGGGCTGCTTCAGCAGAGGCCATTAGAAGGAAGCAAATGTGTATCAGTGCTGTTTGGATTGCTACAGGTATAAATCCTGTTATATAGCCAAAAAAAGGTATCTCTGGGCCTATTTCCAGCACAGTTACATAATGAAGCATTGGGGTAGTTTCAGAAATTTCGTTTATACAGGACTCTTCTTTTGTGTCTCTGAAGTTATATCACCTAAAGCTTTGACTTCTTGCTGCTGCTGCATTATTGGCACATACCATGAACTTACTGTACTCATCGTATAGTATTGTCCCATGTGTTCCCCAAGGAGAAATTACTCATGGCCAGCTCAAGTCCTATGCTCTATTAGAGGTTCTTCCCTACTCACGTTTTGCTCTGTGGAAGAGTTTTGCCTGCTAGCTGATTCACAATGCAGGGAAAGTTCAAGGTTGGATGATGCCAGCAAGAGGTCTGTGCCACATTGCTATTTGGCTTTGCCAAAAAATGCATTTGCTAAACAAAACATCTATGTCATAAAGAATTTGAGGATAACAGGTAACTTTTAGATAAAGTAGTCTGTTGCTGTGTTGGGTGGATTGACTAGTTCAGAATAGCCTGCTATTCCTGGAAAATAAAAAGATGAAACAGTCCTGAAGAAAATACTTCAGAGAGTGTGAGAACAGTCAGTAGATGAACAGATACAATTGCTACTCTGTCAGAATTATGGAAATGGGCTCAAAAATATCTGGTTTATGAAACAGACCCTACCTAGAAATACAGGTGTTGCAAGCAGAAACAGGCAGCAATGCTTGGGGATGTCACTGGAGAAACCTGAGAAACTGGAGAGGCTTTCAGAGGCTGAAGTGTGTCAAGCAAGGAAGAAAAAGGGACTGTAGACATAGCTTTCACGTGTTTGTTTGGATATTTTAGTCTTTTCTATAACTAACTAAAAACCTGTTGCTCAGTGAGCTGGTTGGTCCCCAAAGACTCCCAGTGGCAGTGAGTGAAAGAAGCTGCAGCTGCTGCAGTGATGCCACAACTGTCTGGCACGGATGAGCAGGTAGCTGAAGTCTGGATACTTGAGTTTATTCAAAGGACCTAAAGCACAGGGATCCCAGAATCCAAAATCTCCTACTTAAAGGGTTCAACTGAAAGGCATTTGTGTGCAGTTCTTCCATTTCAGTGTGCTGCATTGGCTCAGGACAGCTGCCCAGTCCCTTCTCTGCACTCTCTGCAAAATTTTGGTACTTACTTGTCCTGTGTTTTTTCAGGAAACTGAATGGTGGAAATGAGAGGCCAAAGACTAGATATCCTGCATTTTTTCTGACAGCTCCTTCCACAAGTAGTGTTAGGGTGTACTAGCATTAGTATTAGGTTTGGAGATATTTCTCTCTCTGGAACTGAACAGTGTGGACTTGCAGCATTAAACCCAAAGTACAAACTGTTGTTTGCCAGCTTGCAGTAATGAGCAGAAACTGTAACACTTAGAGTAACTGTGAGAGGTGCCAGAGCACATAATGCTGTGACCTTGAAAGAGAGTGGAAACGCTCATGCCACTAAAAATTCATAGAAAGCATCACCCAGAGGCAGAGGCAGGGAGTGCTGCAGTGGAAAAATTGTGACATTTCTGTATTCAGCCAAGTCATCTATGCAAGGCTATAATGGCATAGCTTGGTGTCATTGACCTCTGCTTTTACAGAGTGTGTTGATCTAATTATTCCAGGTAGCTAGCTATGGCTTAAAGATGTTTGACTTGATTTGCTTGAAAAATGGGTCTGTTTGAATGCCTGTCCCTTGTTACAGTAAATAATGTGTAAAGATCCTAAAATCAAATTAGAGGCAGACAGACTTCAGCTTGGCCTTCTTGGCTGCAGGCAGGTGGAACAGTACAATACACCTTAAAGTTGAAAGCCAAGGGGGCTTCCAAGAAAGTCACTAGTAGAACAACAAGAAAAATGGCCTAAGCTCAGCAGCTGTGCTGTTTGTGTATTGAGAATCCCATTCAATATTTAACCCAACTTTTTGTTGCAGTAGTGGCAAGAAATGCTCATTGGGGAATATTACAGTGTAAGAATTTGTAGAACAGAACAAAACAGGCTGTGGAAGACAGATCCCAAGGCACTGAGATTTTTCTAAATGACTGTAGAAACATAGCAAATAAAGTGATATTTTACTTGCATGATACCTTGCAATCAGCATTCTGTGCACTGACCTCCTGAATGACCCCAGCTGGTGGGCATCCAGGGCCACACGTTGTCCTCTTCAGTGAGGGGGGAGTGTCATGATGGTTGGCTCACTCTCACTGATCTGCCAGAGGGTTATGTAGTTTGGATGCAGCTATTTACTTGTATTCCTTAGTAGTCTGTGGTTGCAGTTTCTTCACGTCCATCGGTCATCAGCCTCGTGTTTCTTGGGCGAAGGGTTACACATGAAATAGAGTGTAAGTGTTTTTTGATGCTCACAGTGGAGGTCATGTTTGCAATACACTTGCACAGCACTGTATTTGACCACGGGGGGTAATACAGTGCCACATGGAATTAATTTCCTGAAACAATGGAAGCACCTACTTTCTCTAGCATTTTTGCCACCATTGAAACATTAAGCCACTTTGTACAGCCGTTGCTGTTTGCCATAGCCAGTAAATCCCTGCTCAAGAGGCATGTAGTCAGCAGCAGCCTGGTATCAAGGGGTGTGCTCAGATCTGCAGCCACAGGCCTTGGCATCAGAAAAGATAAAAAACCATTCAGGAGCAGCCTGAGTCAGTTAGACAGTGCTGTCTGGTGTCTTGTACAGGGCACAGAAAACCAGAATTAAAAAGCAGAGGGAGCTTCCATTCTCTCTTGTATCAAAGTTAGTGATTTGGGCATGGGAGTGGGAGCAAGGAAGCATGGAAGGAAAAGGCATAGTGGGATTTAGGATGCTGGGAATGCTTTGTGTAAATGCCAAAGTCTGAGACCACATGACAGAATATGGTTCCTTGCTACTAGGGAAGACTAAACCACTTCAGATTGGAGTAGAAATGTGCAAATCTAACCTAAATCATCACATAATATTTTTATATTAAAAAACATTAATTCAGCTTCTCAGCTCCTGAGATAAGCAGCAGAGACTGTGGGTCTCTGTTGGAGAATGGCGGGACATGATCCTGGGTATGCACCTGGGGAAGGCCAAAAAGAGCTAGGAGCTCCCAGTCCCCTGGGAACGTACAGACACAGTCCTGGGAACGCACCTGGGAATGCAGTGTGTACAAGCAAGGCTCTGGAGATAGTAACTTATATCTAGCTAGGGAGTAACTCAGCTGGGCAGATGGCAGATGGCAGGGGTAACTCGTCCTTGAGGGTGAAACAAACAGGTTTGAGAAAAACAGCTAGGAATGCACCCAAGCCTGGGAAAGCAGGAGATAAGCCTCACAGCTGCAGCTGTGAGTAAGGGGAGTACCTGAATGCTATCTTTAGAGCCTAGCCAATTAAAAATGATGGATAATTGTATGCCTGTCCTGCACTGTATAAGAAAGAGCCTGTCGGACAATAAAGATGGAGCTTGCTGTATCACCCACACGGAGTCGGCCGCTTGCTTCCCCGCGCGGAACCTTCACCTTTCCCAACAGGTCTCCTCTTCTATGTTTAAGTTCTGAGGTGCAGAAGAATGAGCAGCAAAGGGAATGTGTCTGCAGCTTCAGTTCCTGCTTGCTGTTCTCCTGACTTAGCATCAAACTAACTTACCAGCATGGCAGGAAGGAAACCTACAGGCTGAGGTTGCCATCTCTTAACCTTTTAAATCAAACCCCTTGCACTCTCAAAAGCTTAGATACCATGCATAGTGAGCATGGTGACCACAAGCAGGCTTTGGTGGGCTCCTTCAGGGGCTTCCAGATTGAGAAAGAATAGCAACTCTTCCCTCATTTCTGGAGGGAGTTCAGTGTCTCTGCTAGCCCACAGTGTTGCTAGAGGCTGTTGAACATGTGCTGTTTGTTACTTGACCTTCGACACTTGTGATTTATGTGAAAATGGTACAGCTTGTCACAGGAGTGAGGTCTGGATTTCAAAAATGGATGGTCTAGCTGGTCCCGTGGTGGCTGGTGTTCAGAACATGTTTCTGAGGTCCTCTCCAGCCTCTTGGCAGGAAGAACAACTCCAGTTCTATGTATCTGACTAGTAAATGTGCATGTGGGAGTTCAGGTAATTCAGGCACTGTCTGGAGTCCTCAGCTTGTGTGGAGTTGAGAAGTACTCACTGCTGAGAAGTAGAGCTGAGGTTGTGGTCCATCTGCTCCTCCGATGGCAGCTCTGAGCGCAATAGACTCTCACTGCCTCCTCTGCCCAAGGCCAGTCAGTCCCAGCAGGGAAGGGAAGGGATGGCCACACTGCTGGGTAAGTTTGGCCAAAGTTTTTTTAATGTCTCCAGCTTTTCTCTAATCCCCAAGCCAAGAAACTAACTGAACTTTCAGCCTCTTAATATGAGTGAAGAACATCCTGAAAATAATTGCTGCAAACAGAATTAATCTGGCCCTACTGCAGTACACCCCTGAAGGATTGCCTCCAAAGTGCTTGGAGCTAGATAAGAAGTAAGCTGTCTTTAGTGATGCATGTGCTTTCTAAATAAACTCCTTTTAAACAGACTTGCTGTTTAAATCTGTTTGTTTACTGTGGCACATTGTGCAGATTATGTTTTAAGGAGCTCAACAACCAACATCAGAGCTTTTACATAAGTGAGATCTGAGGAAAAATGGGAGTGAGGTTTCAAATATCCCATTAATCTTTTCACTTTAGGTCTGAGCCAGCTTCAAATTGCACCAAACTGCTGCCAAGCGTGAGTGAGTTTCCATCCAATAAAGGAGACTTGGCATGTCTGAGCTTGCAAGGCTTTGTTTGGGGAGTGTCTCAAGGAGAGGGGGATGGAGTTTTGGTGCAGGCTCTGCCGAAGCAGTGCAGAGCTTCATGACAGCTGTGTGCCAGTTGGCCCCAGATGCACATGCTGAAGACACACTCCTAGATTTTACATTTCTTTGCTCATGTTTTTAATCTGTATCTACAGAAGTAGCTGTTAAAATGCTTGTGCATGGAAGCCTGGAGTAAGATGTGACTTAATCCCTCACACGTGCAATTCAGCATCTGCTGATCACTGTGATTTAGGACTTCACACTGAGCCTTTACCTGAATTGCAACTGCAGGATTTTGTTCCTTTTGGATCGGGTTCTGCTCCCGTCCACTTACAGCGAACCCGAGTTCATTATATCGGTCTTCTGTAATGTGGAGCCAGAGAGGTTAGAAGGGAGTAACTGGAAACACGTGCTGTGAGCACACTGCTGGCAGCACTGAGGCTGTGAGGTGTGCTGTGGGAAGCTGAGGAGAGGGATGTAAGGGGAGGGAGGCCGTTAGGCTGCAATCTTACAGCCTACTCATGCAAACAAAAAGGCCTTTTTGGTTTTGCCATTCATTTCTGGGGCTCTGAATGGAGAAAGTTCTTCCTCTGAGACTGGTTGAGAGTCAATCCTTTCTGCTTCAGAGGGGCAGGCAGCAGCTGTCTGGAGGGAAAAGCTCTTGAGTTTCTGCTGAGGGAACCAGAGCTCCCTTAACCCAGTGTGTTCCGAGCTTGGCATCTCTGCAAGCAATAACCCTGAAAATCTCTCCTGCAATCTGCCTGCTTTGTGTCCTGCACAATCAGC